>NC_092335.1:46253425-46561944 GCF_046630445.1 Rutidosis leptorrhynchoides | reverse complement strand
CTTGCCGGGTGTAAGCGAGAACTTATGTTGTATGGATCCATATGGGTTTGACAAACCCTCATTCAAACGGTTCGCTACCGTTTACGAATGAAATATATTTTCGAGAAACAGTGTATGTTCTAGCACTAAGTGATGGGTTCAATGGGAGAAATGTTAAGCATTGATAATTGGGTGCTCGTGAAACAAACTTTTGGAATGTATTACTATTATTTCATTGATGCAAATCTTGTGGTTCACTTGTACTTACTTACTTAAACCTATGATTTCACCAACATTTTCGTTGACAGATTTCTATGTTTTTCTCAGGTCCTTGAACGATACATGATACATGCTTCCGCTCATTATTTTGATACTTGCATTGGATGTCGAGTATATATATGCATACATGGAGCGTCTTTTGAATACTTTTAAATTGTGTCGCATAAGTTTCATTTGTACTTAAAACTTTGTATCGTAACTTGTGGTGGAACTATTCTTGTAAACTTGAACAACCTTTACATTTGAAATGAATGCGACATATCTTTTGGTCAAACGTTGTTTTAAAGACTTATGACCACGTAACGGGACCTAAGTAGACGGCGCCGTCAATGACAATTTGGTCGGGTCGCTACAGATGGTATCAGAGCGTTGGTTGTAGGGATTTAGAGTTCATTGGTGTCAACCTCGAGTCATAGGGTACATTGGTGAGTCTAGACTACAACCGGCATATAGACTTGAAGTAGGAATTACTTGACTACTTGTGCATTTATACTCGAACGCTTCTACTCATATCTACTCTTAGTTCATCTTAATCTCACGTTGTTTAATTTGATTGACGCGCCACCTTGACTATATGAAATGATGTCGAATGCACATATGAATCAGGGTAATATAATTTCCGGGATTATATTACGGTGACTCATATGAACGTTCCGACATTATGACATAAAGAATTTAAGGCGAGTCGAGGAAAAACTTCTCTTTATCTTTATTCTATATCACGGTTAGTATTATTGAGAATACTAATCAATGATATTCTTGTGTCTTGAAGGAACAATGGCTCCTCGTCGTGTACGCCGCAATGAAACTCCCGAACAAGCTCTCGAACGGATGATAGCTACCGCCGTAGATGCGGCCATGGCCGGTCACTCATCCAACAACAATAATAATAACAACAACAACAACAACAACAACAACAACAACAACAATGGAGCCGAAAACTCAAACGAGGGATGCTCCTATAAAGCTTTCATGGGGTGCAAACCTCACACTTTTGATGGAACCGGGGGACCGGTCGTGCTCACCCGATGGTTTGAGCAAACGGAAGCCGTCTTTAGCATAAGCGGTTGTCGGGACCAAGACAAGGTCAAATACTCCACTCACACTTTCTCCGGAATTGCTCTAACATGGTGGAACACCTATGTTCAATCGGTGGGTACCGATGAAGCTCATGCCCTCTCTTGGGCCGATCTAAAGGAAAAGATGATTGTTGAATATTTTCCGCGCGAAGAAACCCGAAAGCTTGAGGAAGAACTAAGAGCTTTGAAAGCGGTCGGAAACGATCTTAAAGCTTATAATCAACGCTTCACCGAACTATCCTTGATGTGTCCTAATCTTGTTAACCCCGAATCTCAAAGGATTGAGCTCTACATGCTCGGTCTTCCAAAAAGCATCAAACAAGGGGTGATGTCATCCAAACCCACTACTCATCAAGCCGCTATGAACATGGCTCGCCAACTAATTGAAACGGTTGACGAAATCGTAGTTCCGGCACCTAAGGCCGAGGATAAATCGGGCGGCAACAAAAGAAAGTGGGAACCCTCCCAATCAAGCAACAACAACTTTGCTAAGAAGCCTTACACCTCCGACGGCAAGAGGGGTTATGCCGGGAACCTACCTCTTTGCAACAAATGCAACAAACATCACTTTGGTGAATGTGGCAAGTTAATTTGCCACCGGTGCCAAGGAGTTGGTCATAAGGCCAACGATTGTAAAAGTGCCACTCCCGTTGCTCGAAAGTGGCCCAATGCACCAAAGACGGGCACTTGTTACGAATGTGGTCAAACAGGCCATTATAGAAATGCATGCCCAAAGAAGAAAGATAACCCCAACACGCGCGGCCGAGCTTTCAACATCAACACCGAGGAAGCCCGGGATGATACTGAACTAGTCACGGGTACGTTTCTCCTCAACAATTCTTATGTCTCTTGCTTATTCGATTCAGGTGCCGATAAATGCTTTGTATCCAAGACTTTGACTCATTCTTTTAGCACTCCACCTCTTCCATTAGATACCACTTATACCTTTGAAGTGGCTAACGGGAAACTATTAAGTGCCGACACATATTACCGGGGGTGTACGATAAACATTTTGGGTAAGGAATTTGAAATTGATTTGATACCCATGGAACTAGGAAGCTTTGATGTAATAATCGGTATGAATTGGTTAGTCAAAACGAAATCTCACATTCTTTGTGATCTTAACGCAATCCGAATTCCTATCGAGAATGGTGAACCTTTGATCGTCTATGGCGATAAGAGTTGCACCGGACTCAACCTCGTTTCGTGTGTTAAAGTTAGAAAACTACTCCGTAAGGGTTGTTTTGCGATCCTTGCTCACGTTAAGAAAGTCGAGTCCGATGAGAAGCACATCGATGATGTGCCAATTGTTAGTGACTATTCCGATGTATTTCCCGACGAATTGCCGGGTCTTCCGCCTCATCGACCGGTTGAATTCCAAATCGATCTTATTCCGGGAGCCGCACCCGTAGCACGTGCACCATATAGACTCGCTCCATCTGAAATGCAAGAATTGCAAAGTCAAATCCAAGAACTACTTGATCGAGGTTTTATCCAACCTAGCCATTCACCTTGGGGCGCTCCGATTTTGTTTGTTAAAAAGAAAGACGGATCCCTACGAATGTGCATTGATTATCGTGAACTAAATAAATTGACGGTTAAGAACCGATATCCTCTTCCTCGCATCGATGACCTCTTTGATCAACTACAAGGGTCTTGTGTATATTCGAAAATCGATCTCCGCTCGGGTTATCATCAATTAAGGGTTAAAGGGGAAGATGTCTCCAAAACCGCTTTCCGGACTCGTTACGGTAGTTATGAATTCCTTGTCATGCCATTTGGTCTCACTAATGCACCGGCGGTGTTCATGGATCTTATGAACCGCGTGTGCAAACCGTATCTCGATAAATTCGTTATTGTGTTCATCGATGATATATTGATCTATTCTAAAAATGAAGAAGAGCACGAACAACATCTCCGACTTGTGCTTGAACTCTTGAGACAAGAACGACTTTATGCCAAATTCTCCAAGTGTGAATTTTGGTTGAAGGAAGTTCAATTTCTTGGTCATGTTGTAAGTGACCAAGGTATTAAAGTCGATCCAACGAAAATCGAAGCCATTAGCAAATGGGAGACTCCTACTACTCCTACTCACATTCGTCAATTTTTGGGTCTCGCCGGGTACTATCGTAGATTCATCGAAAATTTCTCTTTGGTTGCACGTCCTCTAACCGCATTGACTCACAAGGGAAAGAAATTCATTTGGGCGACCGAACATGAATCCGCATTCCAAATCTTGAAAACGAAGCTAACCACCGCTCCTATCTTGTCACTTCCCGAAGGCAATGATGACTTTGTTGTATATTGCGATGCCTCAAAACATGGTTTTGGGTGTGTATTGATGCAACGAACGAAAGTCATTGCTTATGCTTCTCGACAACTCAAAATTCATGAACGAAACTATACGACACATGATCTCGAACTCGGAGCCGTTGTCTTTGCACTTAAAATGTGGAGACACTATCTTTATGGAACCAAGAGTACTATCTTCACCGATCACAAAAGCCTTCAACACATTTTCGATCAAAAGCAACTAAACATGAGACAACGAAGGTGGATTGAAACCTTAAACGATTACGATTGCGAGCTTCGTTACCATCCCGGGAAGGCAAATGTAGTAGCCGATGCCTTAGGTCGAAAAGAAAGAGCGGTGCCTCTCCGTGTCCGAGCTTTAAACATCACCATTCACACCAACCTTAATAGCCAAATTCGGGTAGCCCAAGATGAGGCTCTCAAGGATGAAAACATCTCTCTCGAACACTTGAACGTCCTCACCTCTCGATTCGAAGTTAAAGAAACCGGACTCCGATATTTCGCCGGAAGAATTTGGGTGCCTAGTTATGGGGATCTACGAAACCTTATTTTAGATGAAGCCCATAAGTCACGATACTCGATTCACCCCGGTGCCAATAAAATGTACCACGACCTTAAACAACTATATTGGTGGCCGAACATCAAAAGGGATGTAGCTACTTATGTTTCCAAGTGTTTGACATGTTCCAAAGTCAAAGCCGAACACCAAAGACCTTCCGGACTACTTCAACAACCCGAGATCCCGCAATGGAAGTGGGAAAGGATAACGATGGATTTTATCACCAAGCTACCAAAAACGACGGGCGGTTATGATACCATTTGGGTTATTGTTGACCGTCTCACCAAATCCGCACACTTCCTTGCCATGAAAGAAACGGACAAAATGGAGAAACTTGCACAACTTTACATTAAGGAGATCGTAGCCCGACACGGTGTACCATTATCGATTATCTCCGACCGAGATGGCCGTTTCGTTTCTAGATTTTGGCGTACATTACAAGAAGCGTTGGGAACGCGTTTAGACATGAGCACCGCATATCATCCTCAAACCGATGGACAAAGCGAACGTACAATTCAAACCTTAGAAGACATGTTACGAGCTTGTGTGGTTGATTTCGGAAAAGCTTGGGAAAAGCACTTACCTCTCGCCGAGTTCTCTTATAACAATAGTTATCACGCGAGTATTAAAGCCGCACCTTTTGAAGCGCTATATGGCCGCAAATGTCGTTCACCTCTTTGTTGGGCCGAGGTAGGCGATGTGCAAATCACCGGACCCGAACTCATTCACGAAACCACCGAGAAAATCATTCAAATCCAAGATAGGCTTAGGACGGCCCGAAGTCGTCAAAAGAGCTATACCGACAAACGACGCAACGATCTTGAATTTCAAGTCGGTGACCGAGTAATGTTAAAAGTCGCACCTTGGAAGGGTGTAATCCGTTTTGGGAAACGCGGGAAGCTAAATTCGCGGTATATTGGTCCTTTCGAAATCTTGGAGCGTATTGGAACCGTTGCTTATCGTTTAGATCTTCCGCCTCAATTGAACTCCGTTCATCCTACCTTCCATGTATCTAACTTGAAAAAGTGTCTTGCCGAACCCGATATCGTCATCCCTCTCGAAGAACTTACTATTGATGACAAACTTCATTTTGTGGAGGAACCGGTTGAAATTGTGGACACCTCCGTCAAGACATTGAAACAAAGCCGAATCCCGATTGTCAAGGTTCGTTGGAATGCCAAAAGAGGACCCGAGTTTACTTGGGGAAGACAAGATCAAATGCAAAGGAAGTATCCTCATCTATTCGTGAATTCGGAAACGCAAGATCTCGAGGAAGAAACAACGACTACTACGCCTACTTAAATTTCGGGACGAAATTTCTTTTAAGGAGTAGGTAATGTAACATCCCGCCTTTTTCCATTTACTTTTCCGTTATACTAATATAAAGTCCGTTATATGTTTATAACATCTCCCGTTGATACGCATTTAAAATTATCTCGTTTAGGTAATTCCCGCACCCGAACGAAAGTTGAGGGACTAAACTTGACAAGGGATCAAACTCTTGACTAGGTCAAAGGGTCAAACCCCTTTCACCCATTCATTATCATCTCCATCTCTCTCTCTTTCTCTCTAGCAAGAACACACACCCATTTACCAAATTCATTCAATCATCATCTAAATTCGATCTAGGAGGCTTACAACAAAATAAACTACATATTTGTGATCCTCTCTTCATCCTCTTCATTTTGGTACCAACTTCATCTCATTTGGGTAACTTTCTAAAATCACTAGATTTTGTGTTCTTGATGTTTTTAACTTATAAAAGTGTTAATTAGTGTCTATGGCTCAAGTCTAACATGAATATATGATTTATATGCTCGATCTCGTTGTTTTAGTGTAACTAGCATGAACTTGAATTTTGGTGTGTTGTTCTTGAATTTTGGATGATCATATGTTGTTAGATGTTAAAAGTTGATGCTTTAATTGTGTTACTAGTATCATTAGCTTCATTTTGATGTATAGATTGATTAAAGAAACTTCATAAACGCGATTATTGATTTTGTGAACTTTTGGTTAGGGTTGACAACTCTTAAAACGAACTTTTGATGCGTTGAATGCTTGTTAATGTTATTGATAAGTGTTTAGTTGTATTACATGTTTCATTACCTTCAAAACGGCATATCATATGTATAAATTGGATTCCCGAAACTTAAATTGCAATTGATAAACTTGAAACTTGAAAATAAACCTCTATTGATCACTTGGCGGGATTTCGGTTATAGTATATGATGTTTTGCTTGATGAAAAGTGCTTAGTTGCGTTCCTTGTCGAAAGAGCTTTAAGATAATATAAAATACATGTTCTAATTGTTTGCGGATCATAAAATGTGATTGTTTGTATTTTGGTTCGTCCATTTGAGGAATACAGCAAACAGGGCCTGGAAACCGATTAGGACGCCGTCCAGATACTGGGGACGCCGTCCCACCTTTTGAACCTAGACGCCGTCTAGGATATCAGGATGCCGTCCCACCCTTCATTGTGGGACGCCGTCTAGCCATTTGGGACGCCGTCCCATTGTACTAAAACTGGCTGTTTGCTTTGGTCATTTGACATAAAAATGTTTGCTATGCTACGGACCTCCGATTAACATGAAACTTGGCCAACATGCTCATATATGATTATATAACTTAGAAAAATTGTCGGATACCCAACCCGACCCCGTTGACTTTTCCGTTGACTTTGACCCGACCAAGTTGACTTTTAATCAAACTTAACCAAATAATTGTGCAATCGTTCTAACATGTTTTTATACTTGTACCTTGCATGAAACATGACAATTTGATTCACATGCTATATTAATCGAGTCATAACGAGCCATAGGACTAATTGAACATCTTTGACCAATCGTGACTATCGTTATTGATACAACCTATTTGTTTAGGTCAAGACTAGCATTGTTCTTTGCACACATTTACTTGTTGAAGTACTTTACTACTCGTGCATTCAAGGTGAGATCATAGTCCCACTTTTACTCTTTTTGAACTTACATTTGGGATGAGAAAACATAAACATTTCTTTACTAAGTGAACACAAGTACAGGAAAACAAACATTCTACATACGAGTTTAGAACAAAATCCTCAATTCGATTATCATTAGTTACACTTGCCGGGTGTAAGCGAGAACTTATGTTGTATGGATCCATATGGGTTTGACAAACCCTCATTCAAACGGTTCGCTACCATTTACGAATGAAATATATTTTCGAGAAACAGTGTATGTTCTAGCACTAAGTGATGGGTTCAATGGGAGAAATGTTAAGCATTGATAATTGGGTGCTCGTGAAACAAACTTTTGGAATGTATTACTATTATTTCATTGATGCAAATCTTGTGGTTCACTTGTACTTACTTACTTAAACCTATGATTTCACCAACGTTTTCGTTGACAGATTTCTATGTTTTTCTCAGGTCCTTGAACGATACATGATACATGCTTCCGCTCATTATTTTGATACTTGCATTGGATGTCGAGTATATATATGCATACATGGAGCGTCTTTTGAATACTTTTAAATTGTGTCGCATAAGTTTCATTTGTACTTAAAACTTTGTATCGTAACTTGTGGTGGAACTATTCTTGTAAACTTGAACAACCTTTACATTTGAAATGAATGCGACATATCTTTTGGTCAAACGTTGTTTTACAGACTTATGACCACGTAACGGGACCTAAGTAGACGGCGCCGTCAATGACGATTTGGTCGGGTCGCTACAGTTTAAGAGTTTCCCCGGCAGCGGCGCCAAAAATATACTTGATGTCGTGCAAGGTGTATATAAAATAGCTATTAATTTTAGCAGGAAATACTATTAAATACGATACATTTTTACACAAGATATTTATTTATTTATAGAATGGATATACTTAAACCTTGCTACAACACTTATAGGCAGTGTACCTAATCATACAGTAGTGTAGTTTTTAGTAAGTCCGGTTCGTTCCACAGGGAATCTTTTTAAACAAAGCTTAACGCTATAATAGTTCACTTTTATAAAAATACAAATATATATATAAGTAATATTATTATTATAAAAGGGGGGTTTTTACCGTTTAATGACTGGTTTATCGATTTTAAAACTTTAGTCACAGTTAAAACCAAATGTAAAATATTAAAAATAAATACAAGACTTAAATTAAAGCGTAAAGTAAATAACGATAATGAAATTGCGAATAATAAAAGTGCGATAAAATAAACTTGCGATAATTAAAAAGTACGATAATTAAAAGTGCAATTAAATAAAATAACAATAAAAATGCGATAATTAGAAGTGCAATTAAATATCAAATAAAGGAAATTAAATATGAAATAAAAGAATTATGCTTATTTAAACTTCCGTAATCATGATGTTTGACGTGTTGATTTTAGTTTTATGCCCATGGGTTAATTGTCCTTTGTCCTGGATTATTTAATATGTCCGTCTGGTTTTTGTCCATAACAGTCCATCAGTCATAAATATAAAGTGCGAGTATCCTCGTCAAATTATCCTTATACCCGAAGTTAAATATTCCAACTAATTGGGGACTTAAACTATAACAAGATTTTAATACTTTGTTTAATAATTACACCAGGATGTCGACTGAGTGTAACCCAAGGTTTTAATATTTTGTTATCAATTATACCAAGTGTCCTTGTACATAATTTCACCCCTGTTTTAATTATTCTAGTGGCTATTAATCCATTCCCGTGTCCGGTTAAATGAACGATTATTCATACATATAAATACCCTGCCCATCGTGTCCGATCGAGTGTATATGGTGATTTATAGGGACGCCCAATTGTAAATCTTTATATTAACATTAACAAACTATCATTTAGTTAAACAAATATAAAGCCAATTAATAGCCCATAGTCTAATTTCCACAAGTGTCATTCTTTTGTCCAAACCCCAATTATGGTACAAAGCCCAATTACCCAATTTTAGTAATTAGCCCAACATCATGATTACTTTGGATTAAATAAGCATAATAATAACTTAGCTACGAGACATTAAATTAAAAAGGTTGAACATAACTTACAATGATTAAAAATAGCGTAGCGTTACACTGACAGAATTTTGACTTACACCCTTACAACATTCGCTAACATACCCTTATTATTAGGATTAAAATTAAAATTAAAATTAAAATTAAAATATAAATATAAATATATACGATATAGATAGAGAGATGGATATATTGATGATAAAAAATGATCAGAATTCGGTTGGCTTTATAGGGAGTTTCAAACTTTGGGTCTCCGCGACTAGCGACCCATTTTGCCTTCAAACTCCGCGAGTCGCGGAGTTTGTAAATACAGCTCACTAGCTTTTGGCTCTTTGTTTGCCGACGATTTATTTTATAAATATAATATATATATAATTAATATAATTAATTATATATTATATTATATTTATATATATAATTAACTTGTAATTTTTAGTCCGTTGCGTCGAGCGTTGAGAGTTGACTCTGGTCCCGGTTCCGGATTTTCGAACGTCCTTGCGTACAATTTAATATCTTGTACTTTGCGTTTTGAATCTTGTACTCTTGTAATTTTGAGACGTTTCTTATCAATAATTGGAACCTCTTTGATTGTCTTTTGTACTTTTGAGCTTTTTGGTCGTTTGCGTCTTCAATTCGTCGAATCTGTCTTTTGTCTTCACCTTTTATTATTTAAACGAATATCACTTTTAAATAGAACAATTGCAACTAAAAGCTTGTCTTTCTTGAGGAATAATGCTATGAAATATATGTTCGTTTTTAGCATTGTCAGGTGTTATGGTTTGAACCATCGAGCCGATAGTGCCATAACATGTGTGTGATAAGGTGTGAACCCCAAGCCGGTAGCATCGAGTGTGAACCACGAGCCGGTAGCACTATAAAATAAGATGTGAACCACGAGACAGTAGCATCGAGTGTGAACCACGAGCCGGTAGCACTATAAAAGAGTATGACTCGAGCGTATGGTGTGAACCATGAGCCGGTAGCACCATAGCATTATTGGTTAACCATATTGAGATTGTTGATTTGTTTAGCATATTATATATATATGATGAGTTGAGTATATGCTAATGAAGTGGCGTAATAATGTACGACTTGTGGGTGTTACGTTTATGTTGACATGTTATTTGAGTTACAAGTTCGTATGAGGTATTTGGTATTGTGATTGCAAATGGATAGGTTATATATATGTATGTATAATTGTTGCACTCACTAAGCATTGCTTACCCTCTCACTGTTTACCATTTTATAGGTTCTGGCTTGGACAAGGGTAAGGGCATACGGTTGGATTAGTTGTCTCCCATTTGTGTTGACAGGGGATGCTTTTGAGGATAGCTTTTGAAGTGGCCGAACATTTTGGGTAGTTTAGCCCCAAACCATGCTCGAGTGTCGTTTGGATTATAAACTATCATTTGTTGTTGGTTAAACTTGTATCACATTCGTTAATGGCCTTTGTGCCTCTTTGTAAACATTAAACTCGTAATATGTTTTGACGAATCGTGTGGAATGGGTTACATATTTAATTGGCGCGTAAATGTGTATTATATTTTAAATAAATAAAAAAATTTATCGTACGGAGTACGGGTTGGGTTGTTTCAAGTGGTATCAGAGCATGGTCTAAGGGATTTAGGCGACTTGAGATAGGTGCCTAGACTTGGACTTTATTGTGTGAGCGCTTTATGCGGGACTTGTATGACTTTGGGTCTAATCGGGAATTGTTAGTGCTTTGGTTTATGTGAGCTAACCTTGTGCTAATTGTTTTGTGTTGTGTTTAGCAATCATCAAGCAAGACGGACGTTGTACTAGCGAGTTAATGCGACGTGCTCGCGTAACAACGATTAGCTACCGTTGTTACGGGTGCAAATCGTGTCAAACAAGTAATGTACGACGATTGTCGAGCAAGATGGAGTAGTGTGGTGTACATGTATATACTTACATGGTATGTCTTTTCGTTCTTTGTTTAATCCTTTCCGTTTTATAGAATGAAGACGAGAAACGGACACGATAATGATAACGGTGGTACGAGTGAGGATGTTCAACTCACGGCCAAGGAATGAAGACGAGAAACGGACACGATAATGATAACGGTGGTACGAGTGAGGATGTTCAACTCACGGCCAAGGTTGAGGCCATCTTTAAAAAGTTAAAGAAGGATTTTCTTGACGATGTCCGAAAGGTCTTCCAAGAGTTGGTCGATGGACAAGTGACCGAAATGATCAATGATCGAATGAAAGCCGCAATAGAGGAGGCTTTAGAGGCTAGAAACATTTACCCTCGAGGCGAAGGGGGTGAAGGTAATGGTGGGGGTGGAAGGCGGGACTTCCACTACAAAAATTTCAAGGATACTCAACCTCCGATGTTTAATGGGGTGAGGGATCCATTTAAAAGCACTTATTGGATTTCCGATATCGAGGGAGCTTTCCGTACCGCGGAATGTCCTCCCGAGAAGAAGACGAGGTATGGGTCTAGCATGTTACGTGAAGAAGGCAAGTTGTGGTGGGACGATAAAATCAAATTGTATGGTGAAGAGCAATGCATGACCTTGACATGGGAGGAGTTTAAGAAGGAATTCTTCCAAGAATACCGAACTTCTTCCAACCTTGATAGAATCCGGGACGAGTTGCATCATTTGCAACAAGGTTCGATGGACTTGGTTACTCTCAAGTCTACCTTTTTGGCAAAGACTCGTTTTTGCCCAGAATATGTTGGTGACGATCACAAGCTAATGAAAGATTTCTATCGTACCTTGAACGATGAGTTAAAGGGTAAGATTAGTCGGGGGATGTCTAAGACTTTTGAAGATCTATTCGAGTTGGCTCGGGGTTTTGAACCGGAGGTCCCAAGGAAGAGTGATTTCACTTTTTCAAAGAGAAAGTTTGAAGGTTCGAGTCATTCGAACTTTTCCAATAAAAAGAACAAGAAAGGCTCCGAAAGCATTAATAGTGTGAAGAAGGGTGCTTACGGGAGTTTCGGGCCCACATGTTATAATTGTAATCAAAGAGGACACATGGCCCATGATTGCACCAAGGCGTCAACCAAAGTCACTTGCTTTAATTGTGCTAAAGAGGGGCACAAGAGGCAGGAATGCCCCGATTTGAATAATGATAACGTTAAGCGGTTAGAGAAAGCGACAGGTACGGCTAGGGGTCGAAACTATTTGATGACCAATGATGAAGCCAAACAATCCAACGAAGTTGTCTCAGGTACTTTCATGGTTAACTCTAATCTGGAAAGGATTTTATTTGATAGCGGTGCAAATTTGTCGTTTGTGTCTCCAAAATTTGTGCCTAAACTTGATAGACCGTTAGCTAAGTTAAGTCGTCCGGTAGAAGTCGAAATAGCGGACGAAAAGACGGTGTTAGTGGTTGATGTGTGTAAGAATTGTGATGTTGTTTTTGGTGCCGAAAACTTTAAAATTGATCTCATCCCTATGACGTTGGGCGATTTTGATATCGTTGTTGGTATGGATTGGCTCGATCGAAATAGAGCCGATATTGCCTGCCATGAAAAGTTTATACGTGTGAAGACCCCAAGTGGGGGAGAGTTGATTATTCATGGCGATAGACGAAGAAGACTTGTGCCGATATGTTCTTTTGCACGGGTACGTCGATTTCTTGTTAGTGGCAGCATGGCTTTCCTTGCACATGTTGTTGATACTCGTGACAAGCCACCACCTATTCGTGAAATTTCGGTGGTTAGTGAATTCGAAGACGTTTTTCCGGACGAGTTACCAGGTGTTCCGGCGGAAAGACAAGTTGAATTTCGTATTGAGTTGGTTCCGGGAGCTACTCCCATTGCTAAAACTCCTTACTGTTAAGCACCAACAGAAATGCAAGAGTTGTTAAATCAAACCCAAGAGTTGCTCGAGAAGGGTTTTATTCGACCGAGTGCTTCGCCATGGGGCGCTCCGGTTTTATTCGTGAAAAAGAAGGATGCTAGTATGCGGATGTGCATCGATTACCGGGAGTTGAATAAAGTGACAATCAAAAATCGTTATCCACTGCCTAGGATCGACGATTTGTTTGATCAACTCCAAGGTGCGACGTATTTCTCTAAGATTGAAATGTCCCGTTCTTATTGATTAAAAATGTTCCATATTAATTGATTTCGTTGCGAGGTTTTGACCTCTATATGTGACATTTTTCAAAGACTGCATTCATTTTTAAAACAAACCATAACCTTTATTTCATAGATAAAGGTTTTAAAAAACTTTACGTAGATTATCAAATAATGATAATCTAAAATATCCTGTTTACACACGACCATTACATAATGGTTTACAATACAAATATGTTACAACAAAATAAGTTTCTTGAATGCAGTTTTTACACAATATTATACAAGCATGGACTCCAAATCTCGTCCTTATTTAAGTATGCGACAGCGGAAGCTCTTAATAATCACCTGAGAATAAACATGCTTAAAACATCAACAAAAATGTTGGTGAGTTATAGGTTTAACCTATATATATCAAATCATAATAATAGACCACAAGATTTCATATTTCAATACACATCCCATACATATAGATAAAAATCATTCATATGGTGAACACCTGGTAACCGACATTAACAAGATGCATATATAAGAATATCCCCATCATTCCGGGACACCCTTCGGATATGATATAAATTTCGAAGTACTAAAGCATCAGGTACTTTGGATGGGGCTTGTTGGGCCCAATAGATCTATCTTTAGGATTCGCGTCAATTAGGGTGTCTGTTCCCTAATTCTTAGATTACCAGACTTAATAAAAAGGGGCATATTCGATTTCGATAATTCAACCATAGAATGTAGTTTCACGTACTTGTGTCTATTTTGTAAATCATTTATAAAACCTGCATGTATTCTCATCCCAAAAATATTAGATTTTAAAAGTGGGACTATAACTCACTTTTACAGATTTTTACTTCGTCGGGAAGTAAGACTTGGCCACTGGTTGATTCACGAACCTATAACAATATATACATATATATCAAAGTATGTTCAAAATATATTTACAACACTTTTAATATATTTTGATGTTTTAAGTTTATTAAGTCAGCTGTCCTCGTTAGTAACCTACAACTAGTTGTCCACAGTTAGATGTACAGAAATAAATCGATAAATATTATCTTGAATCAATCCACGACCCAGTGTATACGTATCTCAGTATTGATCACAACTCAAACTATATATATTTTGGAATCAACCTCAACCCTGTATAGCTAACTCCAACATTCACATATAGAGTGTCTATGGTTGTTCCGAAATATATATAGATGTGTCGACATGATAGGTCGAAACATTGTATACGTGTCTATGGTATCTCAAGATTACATAATATACAATACAAGTTGATTAAGTTATGGTTGGAATAGATTTGTTACCAATTTTCACGTAGCTAAAATGAGAAAAATTATCCAATCTTGTTTTACCCATAACTTCTTCATTTTAAATCCGTTTTGAGTGAATCAAATTGCTATGGTTTCATATTGAACTCTATTTTATGAATCTAAACAGAAAAGTATAGGTTTATAGTAGGAAAAATAAGTTACAAGTCGTTTTTGTAAAGGTAGTCATTTCAGTCGAAAGAACGACGTCTAGATGACCATTTTAGAAAACATACTTCCACTTTGAGTTTAATCATAATTTTTGGATATAGTTTCATGTTCATAATAAAAATCATTTTCTCAGAATAACAACTTTAAAATCAAAGTTTATCATAGTTTTTAATTAACTAACCCAAAACAGCCCGCGGTGTTACTACGACGGCGTAAATCCGGTTTTACGGTGTTTTTCGTGTTTCCAGGTTTTAAATCATTAAGTTAGCATATCATATAGATATAGAACATGTGTGTAGTTAATTTTAAAAGTCAAGTTAGAAGGATTAACTTTTGTTTGCGAACAAGTTTAGAATTAACTAAACTATGTTCTAGTGATTACGAGTTTAAACCTTCGAATAAGATAGCTTTATATGTATGAATCGAATGATGTTATGACCATTATTACTACCTTAAGTTCCTTGGATAAACCTACTGGAAAAGAGAAAAATGGATCTAGCTTCAACGGATCCTTGGATGGCTCAAAGTTCTTGAAGCAGAATCATGACACGAAAACAAGTTCAAGTAAGATCATCACTTGAAATAAGATTGTTATAGTTATAGAAATTGAACCAAAGTTTGAATATGATTATTACCTTGTATTAGAATGATAACCTACTGTAAGAAACAAAGATTTCTTGAGGTTGGATGATCACCTTACAAGATTGGAAGTGAGCTAGCAAACTTGAAAGTATTCTTGATTTTATGTAACTAGAACTTGTAAAATATATGAAGAACACTTAGAACTTGAAGATAGAACTTGAGAGAGATCAATTAGATGAAGAAAATTGAAGAATGAAAGTGTTTGTAGGTGTTTTTGGTCGTTGGTGTATGGATTAGATATAAAAGATATGTAATTTTGTTTTCATGTAAATAAGTCATGAATGATTACTCATATTTTTGTAATTTTATGAGATATTTCATGCTAGTTGCCAAATGATGGTTCCCACATGTGTTAGGTGACTCACATGGGCTGCTAAGAGCTGATCATTGGAGTGTATATACCAATAGTACATACATCTAAAAGCTGTGTATTGTACGAGTACGAATACGGGTGCATACGAGTAGAGTTGTTGATGAAACTGAACGAGGATGTAATTGTAAGCATTTTTGTTAAGTAGAAGTATTTTTATAAGTGTATTGAAGTCTTTCAAAAGTGTATAAATACATATTAAAACACTACATGTATATTCATTTTAACTGAGTCGTTAAGTCATCGTTAGTCGTTGCATGTAAGTGTTGTTTTGAAACCTTTAGGTTAACGATCTTGTTAAATGTTGTTAACCCAATGTTTATAATATCAAATGAGATTTTAAATTATTATATTATCATGATATTATCATGTATGAATATCTCTTAATATGATATATATACATTAAATGTCTTTACAACGATAATCGTTACATATATGTCTCGTTTAAAAAATCATTAACTTAGTAGTCTTGTTTTTACATATGTAGTTCATTGTTAATATACTTAATGATATGTTTACTTATCATAGTATCATGTTAACTATATATATATCCATATATATGTCATCATATAGTTTTTACAAGTTTTAACGTTCGTGAATCACCAGTCAACTTGGGTGGTCAATTGTCTATATGAAACATATTTCAATTAATCAAGTCTTAACAAGTTTGATTGCTTAACATGTTGGAAACATTTAATCATGTAAATATCAATCTCAATTAATATATATAAACATGGAAAAGTTCGGGTCACTACAGTACCTACCCGTTAAATAAATTTCGTCCCGAAATTTTAAGCTGTTGAATGTGTTGACGAATCTTCTGGAAATAGATGCGGGTATTTCTTCTTCATCTGATCTTCACACTCCCAGGTGAACTCGGGTCCTCTACGAGCATTCCATCGAACCTTAACAATTGGTATCTTGTTTTGCTTAAGTCTTTTAACCTCACGATCCATTATTTCGACGGGTTCTTCGATGAATTGAAGTTTTTCGTTGATTTGGATTTCATCTAATGGAATAGTGAGATCTTCTTTAGCAAAACATTTCTTCAAATTCGAGACGTGGAAAGTGTTATGTACAGCCGCGAGTTGTTGAGGTAACTCTAGTCGGTAAGCTACTGGTCCGACACGATCAATAATCTTGAATGGTCCAATATACCTTGGATTTAATTTCCCTCGTTTACCAAATCGAACAACGCCTTTCCAAGGTGCAACTTTAAGCATGACCATCTCTCCAATTTCAAATTCTATATCTTTTCTTTTAATGTCAGCGTAGCTCTTTTGTCGACTTTGGGCGGTTTTCAACCGTTGTTGAATTTGGATGATCTTCTCGGTAGTTTCTTGTATAATCTCCGGACCCGTAATCTGTCTATCCCCCACTTCACTCCAACAAATCGGAGACCTATTATTTCTACCATAAAGTGCTTCAAACGGCGCCATCTCAATGCTTGAATGGTAGCTGTTGTTGTAGGAAAATTCTGCTAACGGTAGATGTCGATCCCAACTGTTTCCGAAATCAATAACACATGCTCGTAGCATGTCTTCAAGCGTTTGTATCGTCCTTTCGCTCTGCCCATCAGTTTGTGGATGATAGGCAGTACTCATGTCTAGACGAGTTCCTAATGCTTGCTGTAATGTCTGCCAGAATCTTGAAATAAATCTGCCATCCCTATCAGAGATAATAGAGATTGGTATTCCATGTCTGGAGACGACTTCCTTCAAATACAGTCGTGCTAACTTCTCCATCTTGTCATCTTCTCTTATTGGTAGGAAGTGTGCTGATTTGGTGAGATGATCAACTATTACCCAAATAGTATCAAAACCACTTGCAGTCCTTGGCAATTTAGTGATGAAATCCATGGTAATGTTTTCCCATTTCCATTCCGGGATTTCGGGTTGTTGAAGTAGACCTGATGGTTTCTGATGCTCAGCTTTGACCTTAGAACACGTCAAACATTCTCCTACGTATTTAGCAACATCGGCTTTCATACCCGGCCACCAAAAATGTTTCTTGAGATCCTTGTACATCTTCCCCGTTCCAGGATGTATTGAGTATCTGGTTTTATGAGCTTCTCTAAGTACCATTTCTCTCATATCTCCAAATTTTGGTACCCAAATCCTTTCAGCCCTATACCGGGTTTCGTCTTCCCGAATATTAAGATGCTTCTCCGATCCTTTGGGTATTTCATCTTTTAAATTTCCCTCTTTTAAAACTCCTTGTTGCGCCTCCTTTATTTGAATAGTAATGTTATTATGAATCATTATATTCATAGATTTTACTCGAATGGGTTCTCTGTCCTTCCTGCTCAAGGCATCGGCTACCACATTTGCCTTCCCCGGGTGGTAACGAATCTCAAAGTCTTAATCATTCAATAATTCAATCCACCTACGCTGCCTCATATTCAGTTGTTTCTGATTAAATATGTGTTGAAGACTTTTGTGGTCGGTATATATAATACTTTTGACCCCATATAAGTAGTGCCTCCAAGTCTTTAATGCAAAAACAACCGCGCCTAATTCCAAATCATGCGTCGTATAATTTTGTTCGTGAATCTTCAATTGTCTAGACGCATAAGCAATCACCTTCGTTCGTTGCATTAATACACAACCGAGACCTTGCTTTGATGCGTCACAATAAATCACAAAATCATCATTCCCTTCAGGCAATGACAATATAGGTGCCGTAGTTAGCTTTTTCTTCAATAACTGAAACGCTTTCTCTTGTTCATCATTCCATTCAAATTTCTTCCCTTTATGCGTTAATGCAGTCAAGGGTTTTGCTATTCTGGAAAAGTCTTGGATGAACCTTCTGTAGTAACCAGCTAGTCCTAAAAACTGGCGTATGTGTTTCGGAGTTTTCGGGGTTTCCCACTTTTCAACAGTTTCTATCTTTGCCGGATCCACCTTAATACCTTCTTTGTTCACTATGTGACCGAGGAATTGAACTTCTTCCAACCAAAATGCACACTTTGAAAACTTAGCGTACAATTCTTCCTTCCTCAATACTTCTAACACCTTTCTCAAATGTTCACCGTGTTCTTGGTCATTCTTTGAGTAAATAAGTATGTCATCAATGAAAACAATGACAAACTTGTCAAGGTATGGTCCACACACTCGGTTCATAAGGTCCATGAACACAGCTGGTGCATTAGTTAAACCAAACGGCATGACCATAAACTCGTAATGACCGTAACGTATTCTGAAAGCAGTCTTTGGAATATCATCTTCTTTCACCCGCATTTGATGATACCCGGAACGTAAGTCAATCTTTGAATAAACAGACGAGCCTTGTAGTTGATCAAATAAGTCATCGATTCTTGGTAGTGGGTAGCGGTTCTTGATGGTAAGTTTGTTCAACTCTCGATAGTCGATACACAACCTAAATGTACCATCTTTCTTCTTGACAAACAAAACAGGAGCTCCCCATGGTGATGTGCTTGGTCGAATGAAACCACGCTCTAAAAGTTCTTTGAAACAACCCAACCCGTACTCCGTACGATAAAATTTTTTTTTTATATATATATACACATTTATGCGCCAATTAAATATGTAGACCAAATCACAAGTTCCATTAAAACGTACAACCATTTCCAATGTTTACAAAAGGCACACAGGCCATTAATTAAGTTAATACAAGTTTGACCGAATACAATGATAGTTTATAAACCAAACGACCCAACGAGCATGGTTTGGGACTAAACTACCCAAAAGGTGGTCAACTTCCAAAAGCTCCTACAAGCACATCGTCAAGGACATCTAGTGTCCAACAATCCCCTTCCCTTTATCCTCACCTGCAACTAAAAAGATAAACAACGCGAGGGGTAAGCTAACGCTTAGTGAATGCAATAATTATACATGATCATATATAATCTACTTACTTGCATACAATTACACAATACCACATACAAGCTAGCAATTCAACAACATGCAATCGATCATGCATAAACTACTACCCACGTTCCACATTAAGCTAGCAACACTAATAGCATATAGTTCACAATATAATATGCTAAGCACAATTCGCACAACCATGGTTAACCAAGTACACAAGAGAACGGTACATGATAGTCCGTTGGAGTTCATAACATCCACTAGTGTTACTTACGAACCGCGTAATCACTAGTCCCCCGGGTGATGTCTTAAACACCGCGACTAACTCACCCTTACAACAATGTGGCGTCTTAAACACCGCGACGGATCCACACTTCATTCAATACAATGAGTGGTGTCTTGAACACCGCGACACTTCCACTCTCATGACCTTGTGGTGTCTTAAACACCGCGACAATACCACAAGTCAATCACACAATGAGTAGTGTCTTAAACACCGCGACAATACTACTCGTTACCTAGAATGTGGTGTCTTGAACACCGCGACACTTCCACATTCACACCACACAAATAAATACATTATATACGTTCACACATAATTATTCCACTCACCTTGACGCAAGGATGATGAATATTCGCTTCCAACTCAAAGCCAAGTACCTATTACATTAAGTACCAATTCAATACATAAACTAGTGGAATTAACCACATTACATTTACTTGGGCATTTAATGACTCAATTCGCATTGAATGACCCAACTACACCACAACCGCCCCCTTAAAGGCCAAGACTCGACTTTAATTACCAACATTAGTGCATTAAAGTCTACTAGCCTCAATTGACATCCACCTAGGGTAATTTACACCCATTTTACCCAAACTAGGTCAACTAGTACATTCTTGACCCAATTGACATCTCTTTCAATTCTAACAAGTGTTTAATGCTTACAAAACCATTAACACTTTCAAACTCACAATTACAAGACCAAAATCCTAGATTATGGCCATTAGGGTTTCATTACAACAACCTAACCCAAATTCACCCATTTTACTCCCAAATGGGTCATACAAGTTTCTATTAACCAAAACCCTAGCCATAATCAATTAAAACGCGAAACTTAGAGTTAGAACTTACCGAGACTATCACCACGTAGCTAAAGTCACAAGGATCAACTTTAATACTAGCTCCAAAGATCAACCCTCACTTCTTCCTCTCTCAATCTCACTTTGAATTAAATTGGGTGTTAGAGTTTTGGGAGAGAAATTGAAGAAAAAGGAAAAAGGAAAATGAAATAAATGATCTAGTGGACCAGATTTAATGCACCCATCTGATCTATACGTCTATTTACCATTTTGCCCCTCAAAATCCCTTAATTTGAACTAAATCCGAAATCTGGCCAGCAGGCCTGCCGCGGCGCGGCATTAATCGTCGCGGCGCGACGATACACTAAAAAGGTTTATTCAGTTTAGGCTGGTTCCTGTTCTAAAATCCTTTGGTGGGCCGCGGCGCGGACCCCCTTGTCGCGGCGCGACAATTGACTGCAACAGACCCCTTCGACTATTTTACACAATTCCAAGGTTTCCTCGACTAATTACTTCATCCTCGTTTCCCCAATACGCGTCCAAGCCTCAATCTAAGTCTCACGAGACCGAACACTACCCAAACTCATCTACATACATATATATACATTTATATACACATTCACACACAACTAACAAGTTAGCTATTCTAGCCGCATATCGAGCAAGTTATAGACGTACAATTGATTAGGTGTGTACCTTTAAGCGTGTACGGAATAACGGGGTGTTACAACTCTCCCCCACTTAGATCGGAAGGCGTCCTCGCGATCCAAGCCGCGTGACAAGCCGGAAGGTAAACCAAAACAAACTCTTCGGATTCCCATGTAAACTCGGAACCCTTTCGATGCCGCCATTGTACCTTGAAGGTTCTAACTTCCTTGTTCCGCAACATCTTAACCTTTTCATCAAGGATTGCGACCGGTTCTTCCGCATACTCTAACTTGTTATTCAAGGTAATCTCATCCAACGGCACCCAAGACGAGTCATCCACAAGACACTTGCGAAGATGGGAAACATGGAACGTATTATGAATTCCCGCAAGTTCTTCGGGTAACTCTAATCGATAAGCAACCTCACCAACACGTGCCACTACCTTGAAAGGACCAATAAACCGAGGAGCTAACTTTCCTCGCTTTCGAAACCGAATCACACCCTTCCATGGAGAAACCTTAAGCATCACCATATCACCTTCTTGAAACTCAATCGTTCTTCTACCTTTATCGGCATAAGACTTTTGTCTATCTTGCGCCGCTTTAAGTCGAGCCCGAATCATTTCAATTTTACTATTCGTCTCCAATACCAAATCGGAACTTCCGATTTCTCGTTGACCCACTTCTCCCCAACAAATGGGAGTTCGACATCTACGCCCATAAAGCATCTCATAAGGTGGCATCCCAATACTAGTGTGATAACTATTATTGTACGAGAATTCCACCAAGGGTAAATGCTCGTCCCAACTTCCACCAAAGTCAATAATACACGCCCTTAACATATCCTCTAACGTTTGGTTCGTACGCTCGGTTTGACCGTCCGTTTGAGGATGATACGCCGTGCTCATCTTCAATTGAGTACCCATGTCATCATGAAACTTGTTCCAAAATCGAGACGTAAAGCGAGTATCTCGATCCGAAACAATAGACACCGGAACCCCATGTCTTGATATCACCTCCTTTATAAACAATCTAGCTAAAGTCTCCGATGATATCGTTTCCCGAATGGGAAGAAACAAAGCACTCTTCGTCAATCTATCAACAATCACCCAAATCGTATCGTATTGGGTTCGCACCGTCTTCGGTAACTTGGTAATAAAGTCCATGGTAATGTGCTCCCATTTCCATTTCGGGACTTCCAATGGTTGTAACTTACCATACGGCTTTTGGTGTTCGGCTTTAACTTGCAAGCACGTGACGCATTGCTCAACATACTTAACCACATCACGTTTCATGCCGGGCCACCAATAATCTTTCTTCAAATCATAGTACATCTTTGTTGCACCCGGATGAATGGAATACTTGGACTTATGTGCTTCATCAAGTAGCACTCGTCGGTAGTCCCCCATCTTAGGTACCCATACCCTTCCTTGAAAGGACAACAACCCACGCGAGCCCATTGTAATGAACTCCGATTGGCCAACGATTCGTTCCGCGTGCTTATTGTGAACATAAGCCTCTATTTGATCTTCACCCATCTTTTCAAGAAAGTCATTAGTGATAATCAAACGTAACGATCCCACCTTTATCGCCGGATGTGTACTCTTTCGACTCAAGGCGTCCGCAACAACGTTCGCCTTACCGGGATGATAAAGTATCACTCAATCATAATCCTTCACTACATCCATCCATCTACGTTGACAATAATTCAAATCTCGTTGAGTGAAAAGATGTTTCAAATTTTTGTGATCCGAATATATCGTACACTTGACACCATACAAGTAATGGCGCCAAATTTTCAACGCATGCACTACCGCCGCCATCTCAAGATCATGAGTCGGGTATCTCGTTTCGTGTTCCTTTAATTGTCGAGAGGCATAAGCAATGACTTTACCCCTTTGCATAAGAACGCACCCGAGCCCATTTAAAGAAGCATCACAATAAACCACCATGTCTTCGACACCTTCCGGTAACACTAACACCGGAGCTTGACACAACTTCTCTTTCAATAATTGAAAAGCAATTTCTTGCTCGTTTTCCCAATTGAACTTAGCACTCTTCCTTGTCAACTTCGTTAATGGAGAAGCGATCTTAGAAAAGTCTTGGATAAACCGACGATAATAACCGGCCAATCCGAGAAAACTTCGGATCTCCGTAGGCGTAGTCGGTCGTCCCCAACTCTTCACCGTCTCAATCTTCCCCGGATCCACTTGGATACCGCTTTCGTTCACAATGTGACCAAGGAATTGAACCTCCCTTAGCCAAAATTCACATTTAGAGAACTTTGCATACAACTTCTCTTTTCTTAGCGTCTTCAAAACTTCACGCAAGTGACGTTCATGTTCGTGCATACTTTTCGAGTAGACTAGTATGTCGTCAATGAACACAATAACCGACTTGTCCAACATAGGTTGGCACACCCGGTTCATAAGATCCATGAATGCCGCTGGTGCATTCGTAAGACCGAAGGGCATAACTACAAATTCATAATGCCCGTAACGCGTTCGGAAAGCCGTTTTCTCAATATCTTCCTCACGGACCCGCATTTGGTGATAGCCGGACCGTAGGTCGATCTTAGAGAAATACGTTGCGCCTTGAAGTTGATCAAACAAATCGTCGATCCTAGGTAGTGGATAACGATTCTTGATCGTCACTTTATTCAACTCACGGTAATCAATGCACATACGCATACTACCGTCTTTCTTCTTCACAAATAAGACCGGAGCGCCCCATGGTGAAGCACTCGGTCGGATAAAACCCTTCTCGAGCAATTCTTGAATTTGATTCAATAACTCTTGCATCTCCGTTGGTGCTAAACGATAAGGAGTTTTAGCAATGGGGGTAGCCCCCGGAACCAACTCGATGCGAAATTCTACTTGTCTTTCCGCCGGAACACCCGGTAACTCATCCGGAAAGACATCTTCAAACTCATTAACTACCGGAATTTCACGAATAGGTGGTGGCTCATTACGAGTGTCGACAACATGAGCAAGGAAAGCCATACCACCGGTAATAACGTGACGTCGTGCCCGAGCAAAAGTGCATATCGGCACCGATCTCCTTCGTTTATCACCATGAATAATCATCTCTCCCCCACTTGGGGTCTTTACACGAATAAACTTGTCGTGGCATGCAATATCGGCTCTATAACGATCGAGCCAATCCATACCAACGACTACATCAAAATCACCCAAAGTCATCGGAATAAAATCAATTTCGAAACTTTCGGCGCCAAACACAACATTGCAATTTTTACACACATCAACCACTAGCGCCGTCTTGCCATCCGCTATTTCAACTTCTACCGGACGACTCAACTTTACTAGCGGTTTATTTAACTTAGGCACAAATCTTGGAGATACGAAAGACAAATTAGCACCACTATCAAAAAGTATCCGAGCCGGATTAGAATTAACCATGAAAGTACCTGAAACGACTTCATTGGATTGTTTGGCTTCTTCATTAGACATCAAGTAGTTACGACCCCTAGCCGTACCCGCTGCCTTCTCTATCCGCTTAGCATTATCATTACGCAACTCGGGACACTCGGGTTTCTTGTGTCCCTCCTTCCCACAATTGTAGCAAGTGAATTTTGTAGTAGAAGATGGTTTGGTACAATCACGAGCCATATGCCCCCTTCGCCCACAATTATGACAAGTATAGGGGAAATCCCCCGTGGCACCTTTCTTCACACTCCCCACACTCTCGGTTGGGCCTTTCTTTGACTTCTTGCTTGAAAAATTTGAGTGACTCGAACCTTCATACTTTCTCTTCCTCAACACAATCGCTTCAAACCCTTTCGCCATATTAAACAACTCATCGAAGCTCTTTACCACGTTTACGCTAATCTTTTCTTGATAACTATCATTCAAGGTTCGATAGAAATCTTCTTTCAACATTTTATCATTCCCGACATACTCCGGGCAAAATTGCGTCTTGGACAAGAACACGGATTTGAGAGTGTTCAAGTCCATCGACCCTTGCCTCAAGGTACGTAGCTCGTCCTTAAGTCTTGTAAGATCGGCCGAAGTTCGGTACTCATCGAAGAACTCCGCCTTAAATTCCTCCCATGTGAAGTCCATACATTGTTCTTCACCATAGAGTTGGATCTTAGCATCCCACCACAATTTCGCGTCACCCCTTAACATGCTACAACCATACCTAGTCTTCTTGTCGGGTGGACACTCACAAGTACGGAAGGCCCCCTCCATATCGGAGATGAATCGGGCACTCTTGAGTGGGTCCCGATCGCCCTCAAAAGTAGGAGGTTGAGCATCCCTAAAGTTCTTGAAGAAAAAGTCACGCCTTCCCCCATTTTCTTCTTGAAGAGCAATCTTAATTTGCTCCTTAACCAAAGTGACGACTTGTTCGTCAATCGTCTCGAGAAACATCTTCTTAACATCTTCGCGAAACTCCGCCTTTTGGCGTTGAAAGATGGCCTCGACCTTGGCCGTGAACTCGGGGTCCTCGCTCGTGCCCCCAATATCGGTGTCGTGTCCGTTTCTCATCTTCATTCTATAAAACGGAAAAGATTAAACAACGAAACTAAAGACATGACACATATATACATATACATCATACTACCCCATCTTGCTCAACAATCGTCGTACATCGTTCGTTTGACACGATTTGCACCCGTAGCAAGGGTAGCTAGTCATTGCTACGCGAGCACGTCGCATTAACTTGCTAGTACAATGTCTATCTCGCTCGATGATTCCATCTACAACACAAAACGATTAGTGCATGGTTAGTTCATATAAACCTACGCACTACAATTCCCGATTCGACCCGAAGTCGTACTAGTCCCGCCTAAAAGCGCATACACATAAAAGTCTAAGTCTAGGCACCTATCTCAAGTCGCCTAAATCCCTTAGACCATGCTCTGATACCACTTGAAACAACCCAACCCGTACTCCGTACGATAAATTTTTTTTTTTATATATATATACACATTTATGCGCCAATTAAATATGTAGACCAAATCACAAGTTCCATTAAAACGTACAACCATTTCCAATGTTTACAAAAGGCACACAGGCCATTAATTAAGTTAATACAAGTTTGACCGAATACAATGATAGTTTATAAACCAAACGACCCAACGAGCATGGTTTGGGACTAAACTACCCAAAAGGTGGTCAACTTCCAAAAGCTCCTACAAGCACATCGTCAAGGACATCTAGTGTCCAACAATCCCCTTCCCTTTATCCTCACCTGCAACTAAAAAGATAAACAACGCGAGGGGTAAGCTAACGCTTAGTGAATGCAATAATTATACATGATCATATATAATCTACTTACTTGCATACAATTACACAATACCACATACAAGCTAGCAATTCAACAACATGCAATCGATCATGCATAAACTACTACCCACGTTCCACATTAAGCTAGCAACACTAATAGCATATAGTTCACAATATAATATGCTAAGCACAATTCGCACAACCATGGTTAACCAAGTACACAAGAGAACGGTACATGATAGTCCGTTGGAGTTCATAACATCCACTAGTGTTACTTACGAACCGCGTAATCACTAGTCCCCCGGGTGATGTCTTAAACACCGCGACTAACTCACCCTTACAACAATGTGGCGTCTTAAACACCGCGACGGATCCACACTTCATTCAATACAATGAGTGGTGTCTTGAACACCGCGACACTTCCACTCTCATGACCTTGTGGTGTCTTAAACACCGCGACAATACCACAAGTCAATCACACAATGAGTAGTGTCTTAAACACCGCGACAATACTACTCGTTACCTAGAATGTGGTGTCTTGAACACCGCGACACTTCCACATTCACACCACACAAATAAATACATTATATACGTTCACGCATAATTATTCCACTCAACTTGACGCAAGGATGATGAATATTCGCTTCCAACTCAAAGCCAAGTACCTATTACATTAAGTACCAATTCAATACATAAACTAGTGGAATTAACCACATTACATTTACTTGGGCATTTAATGACTCAATTCGCATTGAATGACCCAACTACACCACAACCGCCCCCTTAAAGGCCAAGACTCGACTTTAATTACCAACATTAGTGCATTAAAGTCTACTAGCCTCAATTGACATCCACCTAGGGTAATTTACACCCATTTTACCCAAACTAGGTCAACTAGTACATTCTTGACCCAATTGACATCTCTTTCAATTCTAACAAGTGTTTAATGCTTACAAAACCATTAACACTTTCAAACTCACAATTACAAGACCAAAATCCTAGATTATGGCCATTAGGGTTTCATTACAACAACCTAACCCAAATTCACCCATTTTACTCCCAAATGGGTCATACAAGTTTCTATTAACCAAAACCCTAGCCATAATCAATTAAAACGCGAAACTTAGAGTTAGAACTTACCGAGACTATCACCACGTAGCTAGAGTCACAAGGATCAACTTTAATACTAGCTCCAAAGATCAACCCTCACTTCTTCCTCTCTCAATCTCACTTTGAATTAAATTGGGTGTTAGAGTTTTGGGAGAGAAATTGAAGAAAAAGGAAAAAGGAAAATGAAATAAATGATCTAGTGGACCAGATTTAATGCACCCATCTGATCTATACGTCTATTTACCATTTTGCCCCTCAAAATCCCTTAATTTGAACTAAATCCGAAATCTGGCCAGCAGGCCTGCCGCGGCGAGGCATTAATCGTCGCGGCGCGACGATACACTAAAAAGGTTTATTCAGTTTAGGCTGGTTCCTGTTCTAAAATCCTTTGGTGGGCCGCGGCACGGACCCCCTTATCGCGGCGCGACAATTGACTGCAACAGACCCCTTCGACTATTTTACACAATTCCAAGGTTTCCTCGACTAATTACTTCATCCTCGTTTCCCCAATACGCGTCCAAGCCTCAATCTAAGTCTCACGAGACCGAACACTACCCAAACTCATCTACATACATATATATACATTTATATACACATTCACACACAACTAACAAGTTAGCTATTCTAGCCGCATATCGAGCAAGTTATAGACGTACAATTGATTAGGTGTGTACCTTTAAGCGTGTACGGAATAACGGGGTGTTACATTCTTGTAATTAGCTTTGTAGTTCTTTCATCTCGCTGGGTGCGAGTCTGTAAGGAGCACGAGCTATTGGTGCAGCTCCTGGTACAAGATCTATTTGAAATTCAACGGATCGATGTGGGGGTAATCCCGGTAATTCTTTCGGAAATACATCGGGAAATTCTTTTGCAATGGGAACATCATTGATGCTCTTTTCTTCAGTTTGTACTTTCTCAACGTGTGCTAGAACAGCATAGCAACCTTTTCTTATTAGTTTTTGTGCCTTCAAATTACTAATAAGATGTAGCTTCGTGTTGCCCTTTTCTCCGTACACCATTAAGGGTTTTCCTTTTTCTCGTATAATGCGAATTGCATTTTTGTAACAAACGATCTCTGCTTTCACTTCTTTCAACCAGTCCATACCGATTATCACATCAAAACTCCCTAACTCTACTGGTATCAAATCAATCTTAAATGTTTCGCTAACCAGTTTAATTTCTCGATTCCGACATATATTATCTGCTGAAATTAATTTACCATTTGCTAATTCGAGTAAAAATTTACTATCCAAAGGCGTCAATGGACAACTTAATTTAGCACAAAAATCTCTACTCATATAGCTTCTATCCGCACCCGAATCAAATAAAACGTAAGCAGATTTATTGTCAATAAGAAACGTACCCGTAACAAGCTCCGGGTCTTCCTGTGCCTCTGCCGCATTAATATTGAAAACTCTTCCGCGGCCTTGTCCATTCGTGTTCTCCTGGTTCGGGCAATTTCTAATAATGTGGCCCGGTTTTCTACATTTATAACAAACTACATTGGCATAACTTGCTCCGACACTACTTGCTCCGCCATTACTCGTTCCGACACCATTTGTTCCTTTCGTTCTATTAACCCCTGGTCCGTAAACCTCACACTTCGCCACGCTATGACCATTTCTTTTACACTTGTTGCAAAATTTGGTGCAGAACCCCGAGTGATACTTTTCACACCTTTGGCATAGCTGCTTCTGATTGTTGTTGTTGTTGCGGTTATTATTGTTGTTGGGATGATTGTTGTAGTTGATGTTGCTGTTGTTGTTGTTATTGTTGGGCCGTTTGTTGTAGTTGCGATTGATGTTGCGATTGTTGGGATAATTGTTGCGATTATTGTTGTAATTGCTGTTGTTGTTGTATTGGTGATTCTTATCACCGTTTTCCTCCCACTTTCTTTTGACTTGCTTCACATTGGCCTCTTCAGCAGTCTGTTCTTTAATTCTTACTTCAATCTGGTTCACTAGTTTGTGAGCCATTCTACATGCCTGTTGTATAGAGGCGGGCTCGTGTGAACTTATATCTTCTTGGATTCTTTCAGGTAATTCTTTCACAAATGCGTCGATCTTCTCTTCCTCATCTTCGAATGCTCCCGGACACAATAGGCACAATTCTGTGAATCGTCTTTCGTACGTGGTAATATCAAATCCTTGGGTTCGTAACCCTCTAAGTTCTGTCTTGAGCTTATTGACCTCGGTTCTGGGACGGTACTTCTCGTTCATCAAGTGCTTGAATGCTGACCACGGTAGTGCGTACGCATCGTCTTGTCCCACTTGTTCTAGATAGGTATTCCACCATGTTAACGCAGAACCTGTGAAGGTATGCGTAGCGTACTTCACTTTGTCCTCTTCAGTACACTTACTTATGGCAAACACCGATTCGACCTTCTCAGTCCACCGTTTCAATCCGATCGGTCCTTCGGTTCCATCAAATTCCAAAGGTTTGCAGGCAGTGAATTCTTTGTAGGTGCATCCTACACGATTTCCTGTACTGCTAGATCCAAGGTTATTGTTGGTATGTAGCGCAGTCTGTACTGCGGCTATGTTTGAAGCTAGAAAAGTACGGAATTCTTCTTCATTCATATTCACGGTGTGTCGAGTAGTCGGTGCCATTTCCTTCAAAATAGTCAAATGGAACAAGTTAATCATACAGAATATTAAGAGTAGTTAATAGTATTTCGTAGCATAATATGAACTCATTTATAAAAGGTTTTTCTTCATATTAGCGTTTTATAAGTTTAAATTCGGGTAGTACCTACCCGTTAAGTTCATACTTAGTAGCTAATATACAATTCAACTACTACAATTCTATATGAAAAACTGATTATAATAATATTTCGCGTTCAAACTTTTATACAATATTTTACAAACTTACAATACCGCTTATTTTACATAAAGCATGAAATATAGCACACAATAACTTTGATACAAGATAGTTGTGAAGATAATTCTAGCTAGTACACAAGTCGTTCAGCAAAGGCAATAAAGACACGTAATTCATACGTCCAGAAACAAGTCATGCATTCTGGTTTTACTAGGACTACTTCCCATCCTTGGTCTTGTGCAACATAACCGTTATGGCCGTTGATAAGACAGCGTGTTGTAACGTCGTCAAAGGGACGAGGGTTACGTAATGTCCAACAGTCCCGTAATAATCTAAAAACCTCATTTCTTACCCCAATTACCGACTCCGTCACTTGTGGAAACGTTTTGTTTAATAGTTGTAGCCCGATGTTCTTGTTCTCACTTTGGTGAGAAGCGAACATTACTAATCCGTAAGCATAACATGCTTCTTTATGTTGCATGTTAGCCGCTTTTTCTAAATCACGAAGTCCAATATTCGGATATATTGAGTCAAAATAATTTCTTAACCCGTTGCGTAAAATAGCATTTGGGTTCCCCGCAATATATGCGTCAAAGTAAACACATCGTAACTTATGGGTTTCCCAATGTGATATCCCCCATCTTTCAAACGAAAGTCTCTTATAAACCAAGACATTCTTGGAACGTTCTTCGAATGTCTTACAAACTGATCTCGCCTTAAATAGTTGTGCCGAGGAATTCTGGCCGACTCTAGACAAGATTTCATCAATCATGTCTCCGGGTAGGTCTCTTAAAATATTGGGTTGTCTATCCATTTTGTGTTTTTAAACTGTAAAATAGACAAGAGTTAGATTCATAAAAAAATACTTATTAATACAAGCAATTTTTACATATATCATAAAGCATAAGAACACTATATTACATATATTACACCACACGAATACAACTATCTTATTCCGACTCGCTCGTTTCTTCTTCTTCGGTTTTGGTTCGTTTTGCCAAGTTTCTAGGGATATATGATGTTCCCCTAATACGAGCCGTCGTTGTCCACATTGGTTTAGAAAAACCTGGTGGTTTAGAGGTTCCCGGGTCATTGTTACAACTTAAGAACTTCGGGGGTTGACGATACATATAAAGTTCATCGGGGTTGGAATTAGATTTCTCTATTTTTATGCCCTTTCCCTTATTATTTTCGTTTGCCTTTTTAAATTCAGTTGGAGTAATTTCTATAACATCATTGGAATTCTCGTCGGAATCCGATTCATTGGAGAATTGGTAATCCTCCCAATATTTTGCTTCCTTGGCGGAAACACCATTGACCATAATTAACCTTGGTCGGTTGGTTGAGGATTCTCTTTTACTTAACCGTTTTATTATTTCCCCCACCGGTTCCGATTCTTCTTCCGGTTCCGATTCTTCGTCCGGTTCCGATTCTTCTTCCGGTTCCGACTCTTCTTCCGGTTCCTCTTCGGGAACTTGTGAATCAGTCCACGAATCATCCCAATTTACATTTGACTCTTCATTATTATTAGGTGAGTCAATGGGACTTGTTCTAGAGGTAGACATCTATCACATAATATCAAACACGTTAAGAGATTAATATATCACATAATATTCATATGTTAAAAATATATAGTTTCCAACAAAAATGTTAAGCAATCATTTTTAAAGAAAACACGGTCGAAGTCCAGACTCACTAATGTATCCTAACAAACTCGATAAGACACACTAATGCAAATTTTCTGGTTCTCTAAGACCAACGCTCTGATACCAACTGAAATGTCCCGTTCTTATTGATTAAAAATGTTCCATATTAATTGATTTCGTTGCGAGGTTTTGACCTCTATATAAGACATTTTTCAAAGACTGCATTCATTTTTAAAACAAACCATAACCTTTATTTCATAGATAAAGGTTTTAAAAAACTTTACGTAGATTATCAAATAATGATAATCTAAAATATCCTGTTTACACACGACCATTACATAATGGTTTACAATACAAATATGTTACAACAAAATAAGTTTCTTGAATGCAGTTTTTACACAATATTATACAAGCATGGACTCCAAATCTCGTCCTTATTTAAGTATGCGACAGCGGAAGCTCTTAATAATCACCTGAGAATAAACATGCTTAAAACGTCAACAAAAATGTTGGTGAGTTATAGGTTTAACCTATATATATCAAATCATAATAATAGACCACAAGATTTCATATTTCAATACACATCCCATACATAGAGATAAAAATCATTCATATGGTGAACACCTGGTAACCGACATTAACAAGATGCATATATAAGAATATCCCCATCATTCCGGGACACCCTTCGGATATGATATAAATTTCGAAGTACTAAAGCATCCGGTACTTTGGATGGGGCTTGTTGGGCCCAATAGATCTATCTTTAGGATTCGCGTCAATTAGGGTGTCTATTCCCTAATTCTTAGATTACCAGACTTAATAAAAAGGGGCATATTCAATTTCGATAATTCAACCATAGAATGTAGTTTCACGTACTTGTGTCTATTTTGTAAATCATTTATAAAACCTGCATGTATTCTCATCCCAAAAATATTAGATTTTAAAAGTGGGACTATAACTCACTTTTACAGATTTTTACTTCGTCGGGAAGTAAGACTTGGCCACTGGTTGATTCACGAACCTATAACAATATATACATATATATCAAAGTATGTTCAAAATATATTTACAACACTTTTAATATATTTTGATGTTTTAAGTTTATTAAGTCAGCTGTCCTCGTTAGTAACCTACAACTAGTTGTCCACAGTTAGATGTACAGAAATAAATCGATAAATATTATCTTGAATCAATCCACGACCCAGTGTATACGTATCTCAGTATTGATCACAACTCAAACTATATATATTTTGGAATCAACCTCAACCCTGTATAGCTAACTCCAACATTCACATATAGAGTGTCTATGGTTGTTCCGAAATATATATAGATGTGTCGACATGATAGGTCGAAACATTGTATACGTGTCTATGGTATCTCAAGATTACATAATATACAATACAAGTTGATTAAGTTATGGTTGGAATAGATTTGTTACCAATTTTCACGTAGCTAAAATGAGAAAAATTATCCAATCTTGTTTTACCCATAACTTCTTCATTTTAAATCCGTTTTGAGTGAATCAAATTGCTATGGTTTCATATTGAACTCTATTTTATGAATCTAAATAGAAAAGTATAGGTTTATAGTCGGAAAAATAAGTTACAAGTCGTTTTTGTAAAGGTAGTCATTTCAGTCGAAAGAACGACGTCTAGATGACCATTTTAGAAAACATACTTCCACTTTGAGTTTAATCATAATTTTTGGATATAGTTTCATGTTCATAATAAAAATCATTTTCTCAGAATAACAACTTTAAAATCAAAGTTTATCATAGTTTTTAATTAACTAACCCAAAACAGCCCGCGGTGTTACTACGACGGCGTAAATCCGGTTTTACGGTGTTTTTTGTGTTTCCAGGTTTTAAATCATTAAGTTAGCATATCATATAGATATAGAAAATGTGTGTAGTTAATTTTAAAAGTCAAGTTAGAAGGATTAACTTTTGTTTGCGAACAAGTTTAGAATTAACTAAACTATGTTCTAGTGATTACGAGTTTAAACCTTCGAATAAGATAGCTTTATATGTATGAATCGAATGATGTTATGAACATCATTACTACCTTAAGTTCCTTGGATAAACCTACTGGAAAAGAGAAAAATGGATCTAGCTTCAACGGATCCTTGGATGGCTCGAAATTCTTGAAGCAGAATCATGACACGAAAACAAGTTCAAGTAAGATCATCACTTGAAATAAGATTGTTATAGTTATAGAAATTGAATCAAAGTTTGAATATGATTATTACCTTGTATTAGAATGATAACCTACTGTAAGAAACAAAGATTTCTTGAGGTTGGATGATCACCTTACAAGATTGGAAGTGAGCTAGCAAACTTGAAAGTATTCTTCATTTTATGTAACTAGAACTTGTAAAATATATGAAGAACACTTAGAACTTGAAGATAGAACTTGAGAGAGATCAATTAGATGAAGAAAATTGAAGAATGAAAGTGTTTGTAGGTGTTTTTGGTCGTTGGTGTATGGATTAGATATAAAGGATATGTAATTTTGTTTTCATGTAAATAAGTCATGAATGATTACTCATATTTTTGTAATTTTATGAGATATTTCATGCTAGTTGCCAAATGATGGTTCCCACATGTGTTAGGTGACTCACATGGGCTGCTAAGAGCTGATCATTGGAGTGTATATACCAATAGTACATATATCTAAAAGCTGTGTATTGTACGAGTACGAATACGGGTGCATACGAGTAGAATTGTTGATGAAACTGAACGAGGATGTAATTGTAAGCATTTTTGTTAAGTAGAAGTATTTTTATAAGTGTATTGAAGTCTTTCAAAAGTGTATAAATACATATTAAAACACTACATGTATATTCATTTTAACTGAGTCGTTAAGTCATCGTTAGTCGTTGCATGTAAGTGTTGTTTTGAAACCTTTAGGTTAACGATCTTGTTAAATGTTGTTAACCCAATGTTTATAATATCAAATGAGATTTTAAATTATTATATTATCATGATATTATCATGTATGAATATCTCTTAATATGATATATATATATATACATTAAATGTCTTTACAACGATAATCGTTACATATATGTCTCGTTTAAAAAATCATTAAGTTAGTAGTCTTGTTTTTACATATGTAGTTCATTGTTAATATACTTAATGATATGTTTACTTATCATAGTATCATGTTAACTATATATATATATCCATATATATGTCATCATATAGTTTTTACAAGTTTTAACGTTCGTGAATCACCAGTCAACTTGGGTGGTCAATTGTCTATATGAAACATATTTCAATTAATCAAGTCTTAACAAGTTTGATTGCTTAACATGTTGGAAACATTTAATCATGTAAATATCAATCTCAATTAATATATATAAACATGGAAAAGTTCGGGTCACTACAGTACCTACCCGTTAAATAAATTTCGTCCCGAAATTTTAAGCTGTTGAATGTGTTGACGAATCTTCTGGAAATAGATGCGGGTATTTCTTCTTCATCTGATCTTCACGCTCCCAGGTGAACTCGGGTCCTCTACGAGCATTCCATCGAACCTTAACAATTGGTATCTTGTTTTGCTTAAGTCTTTTAACCTCACGATCCATTATTTCGACGGGTTCTTCGATGAATTGAAGTTTTTTGTTGATTTGGATTTCATCTAACGGAATAGTGAGATCTTCTTTAGCAAAACATTTCTTCAAATTCGAGACGTGGAAAGTGTTATGTACAGCCGCGATTTGTTGAGGTAACTCTAGTCGGTAAGCTACTGGTCCGACACGATCAATAATCTTGAATGGTCCAATATACCTTGGATTTAATTTCCCTCATTTACCAAATCGAACAACGCCTTTCCAAGGTGCAACTTTAAGCATGACCATCTCTCCAATTTCAAATTCTATATATTTTCTTTTAATGTCAGCGTAGCTCTTTTGTCGACTTTGGGCGGTTTTCAACCGTTGTTGAATTTGGATGATCTTCTCGGTAGTTTCTTGTATAATCTCCGGACCCGTAATCTGTCTATCCCCCACTTCACTCCAAAAAATCGGAGACCTGCACTTTCTACCATAAAGTGCTTCAAACGGCGCCATCTCAATGCTTGAATGGTAGCTGTTGTTGTAGGAAAATTCTGCTAACGGTAGATGTCGATCCCAACTATTTCCGAAATCAATAACACATGCTCGTAGCATATCTTCAAGCGTTTGTATCGTCCTTTCACTCTGCCCATCAGTTTGTGGATGATAGGCAGTACTCATGTCTAGACGAGTTCCTAATGCTTGCTGTAATGTCTGCCAGAATCTTGAAATAAATCTGCCATCCCTATCAGAGATAATAGAGATTGGTATTCCATGTCTGGAGACGACTTCCTTCAAATACAGTCGTGCTAACTTCTCCATCTTGTCATCTTCTCTTATTGGTAGGAAGTGTGCTGATTTGGTGAGACGATCAACTATTACCCAAATAGTATCAAAACCACTTGCAGTCCTTGGCAATTTAGTGATGAAATCCATGGTAATGTTTTCCCATTTCCATTCCGGGATTTTGGGTTGTTGAAGTAGACCTGATGGTTTCTGATGCTCAGCTTTGACCTTAGAACACGTCAAACATTCTCCTACGTATTTAGCAACATCGGCTTTCATACCCGGCCACCAAAAATGTTTCTTGAGATCCTTGTACATCTTCCCCGTTCCAGGATGTATTGAGTATCTGGTTTTATGAGCTTCTCTAAGTACCATTTCTCTCATATCTCCAAATTTTGGTATCCAAATCCTTTCAGCCCTATACCGGGTTCCGTCTTCCCGAATATTAAGATGCTTCTCCGATCCTTTGGGTATTTCATCCTTTAAATTTCCCTCTTTTAAAACTCCTTGTTGCGCCTCCTTTATTTGAATAGTAATGTTATTATGAATCATTATATTCATAGATTTTACTCGAATGGGTTCTCTGTCCTTCCTGCTCAAGGCATCGGCTACCACATTTGCCTTCCCCGGGTGGTAACGAATCTCAAAGTCGTAATCATTCAATAATTCAATCCACCTACGCTGCCTCATATTCAGTTGTTTCTGATTAAATATGTGTTGAAGACTTTTGTGGTCGGTATATATAATACTTTTGACCCCATATAAGTAGTGCCTCCAAGTCTTTAATGCAAAAACAACCGCGCCTAATTCCAAATCATGCGTCGTATAATTTTGTTCGTGAATCTTCAATTGTCTAGACGCATAAGCAATCACCTTCGTTCGTTGCATTAATACACAACCGAGACCTTGCTTTGATGCGTCACAATAAATCACAAAATCATCATTCCCTTCAGGCAATGACAATATAGGTGCCGTAGTTAGCTTTTTCTTCAATAACTGAAACGCTTTCTCTTGTTCATCATTCCATTCAAATTTCTTCCCTTTATGCGTTAATGCAGTCAAGGGTTTTGCTATTCTGGAAAAGTCTTGGATGAACCTTCTGTAGTAACCAGCTAGTCCTAAAAACTGGCGTATGTGTTTCGGAGTTTTCGGGGTTTCCCACTTTTCAACAGTTTCTATCTTTGCCGGATCCACCTTAATACCTTCTTTGTTCACTATGTGACCGAGGAATTGAACTTCTTCCAACCAAAATGCACACTTTGAAAACTTAGCGTACAATTCTTCCTTCCTCAATACTTCTAACACCTTTCTCAAATGTTCACCGTGTTCTTGGTCATTCTTTGAGTAAATAAGTATGTCATCAATGAAAACAATGACAAACTTGTCAAGGTATGGTCCACACACTCGGTTCATAAGGTCCATGAACACAGCTGGTGCATTAGTTAAACCAAACGGCATGACCATAAACTCGTAATGACCGTAACGTGTTCTGAAAGCAGTCTTTGGAATATCATCTTCTTTCACCCGCATTTGATGATACCCGGAACGTAAGTCAATCTTTGAATAAACAGACGAGCCTTGTAGTTGATCAAATAAGTCATCGATTCTTGGTAGTGGGTAGCGGTTCTTGATGGTAAGTTTGTTCAACTCTCGGTAGTCGATACACAACCTAAATGTACCATCTTTCTTCTTGACAAACAAAACAGGAGCTCCCCATGGTGATGTGCTTGGTCGAATGAAACCACGCTCTAAAAGTTCTTGTAATTGGCTTTGTAGTTCTTTCATCTCGCTGGGTGCGAGTCTGTAAGGAGTACGAGCTATTGGTGCAGCTCCTGGTACAAGATCTATTTGAAATTCAACGGATCGATGTAGGGGTAATCCCGGTAATTCTTTCGGAAATACATCGGGAAATTCTTTTGCAATGGGAACATCATTGATGCTCTTTTCTTCAGTTTGTACTTTCTCAACGTGTGCTAGAACAGCATAGCAACCTTTTCTTATTAGTTTTTGTGCCTTCAAATTACTAATAAGATGTAGCTTCGTGTTGCCCTTTTCTCCGTACACCATTAAGGGTTTTCCTTTTTCTCGTATAATGCGAATTGCATTTTTGTAACAAACGATCTCTGCTTTCACTTCTTTCAACCAGTCCATACCGATTATCACATCAAAACTCCCTAACTCTACTGGTATCAAATCAATCTTAAATGTTTCGCTAACCAGTTTAATTTCTCGATTCCGACATATATTATCTGCTGAAATTAATTTACCATTTGCTAATTCGAGTAAAAATTTACTATCCAAAGGCGTCAATGGACAACTTAATTTAGCACAAAAATCTCTACTCATATAGCTTCTATCCGCACCCGAATCAAATAAAACGTAAGCAGATTTATTGTCAATAAGAAACGTACCCGTAACAAGCTCCGGGTCTTCCTGTGCCTCTGCCGCATTAATATTGAAAACTCTTCCGCGAACTTGTCCATTCGTGTTCTCCTGGTTCGGGCAATTTCTAATAATGTGGCCCGGTTTTCCACATTTATAACAAACTACATTGGCATAACTTGCTCCGACACTACTTGCTCCGCCATTACTCGTTCCGACACCATTTGTTCCTTTCGTTCTATTAACCCCTGGTCCGTAGACCTCACACTTCGCCGCGCTATGACCATTTCTTTTACACTTGTTGCAAAATTTGGTGCAGAACCCCGAGTGATACTTTTCACACCTTTTGGCATAGCTGCTTCTGATTGTTGTTGTTGTTGCGGTTATTATTGTTGTTGGGATGATTGTTGTAGTTGATGTTGCTGTTGTTGTTGTTGTTATTGTTGGGCCGTTTGTTGTAGTTGCGATTGATGTTGCGATTTTTGGGATAATTGTTGCGATTATTGTTGTAATTGCTGTTGTTGTTGTATTGGTGATTCTTATCACCGTTTTCCTCCCACTTTCTTTTGACTTGCTTCACATTGGCCTCTTCAGCAGTCTGTTCTTTAATTCTTACTTCAATCTGGTTCACTAGTTTGTGAGCCATTCTACATGCCTGTTGTATAGAGGCGGGCTCGTGTGAACTTATATCTTCTTGGATTCTTTCCGGTAATCCTTTCACAAATGCGTCGATCTTCTCTTCCTCATCTTCGAATGCTCCCGGACACAATAGGCACAATTCTGTGAATCGTCTTTCGTACGTGGTAATATCAAATCCTTGGGTTCGTAACCCTCTAAGTTCTGTCTTGAGCTTATTGACCTCGGTTCTGGGACGGTACTTCTCGTTCATCAAGTGCTTGAATGCTGACCACGGTAGTGTGTACGCATCGTCTTGTCCCACTTGTTCTAGATAGGTATTCCACCATGTTAACGCAGAACCTGTGAAGGTATGCGTAGCGTACTTCACTTTGTCTTCTTCAGTACACTTACTTATGGCAAACACCGATTCGACCTTCTCAGTCCACCGTTTCAATCCGATCGGTCCTTCGGTTCCATCAAATTCCAAAGGTTTGCAGGCAGTGAATTCTTTGTAGGTGCATCCTACACGATTTCCTGTACTGCTAGATCCAAGGTTATTGTTGGTATGTAGCGCAGTCTGTACTGCGGCTATGTTTGAAGCTAGAAAAGTACGGAATTCCTCTTCATTCATATTCACGGTGTGTCGAGTAGTCGGTGCCATTTTCTTCAAAATAGTCAAATGGAACAAGTTAATCATACAGAATATTAAGAGTAGTTAATAGTATTTCGTAGCATAATATGAACTCATTTATAAAAGCTTTTTCTTCATATTAGTGTTTTATAAGTTTAAATTCGGGTAGTACCTACCCGTTAAGTTCATACTTAGTAGCTAATATACAATTCAACTACTACAATTCTATATGAAAAACTGATTATAATAATATTTCGCGTTCAAACTTTTATACAATATTTTACAAACTTACAATACCGCTTATTTTACATAAAGCATGAAATATAGCACACAATAACTTTGATACAAGATAGTTGTGAAGATAATTCTAGCTAGTACACAAGTCGTTCAGCAAAGGCAATAAAGACACGTAATTCATACGTCCAGAAACAAGTCATGCATTCTGGTTTTACTAGGACTACTTCCCATCCTTGGTCTTGTGCAACATAACCGTTATGGCCGTTGATAAGACAGCGTGTTGTAACGTCGTCAAAGGGACGAGGGTTACGTAATGTCCAACAGTCCCGTAATAATCTAAAAACCTCATTTCTTACCCCAATTACCGACTCCGTCACTTGTGGAAACGTTTTGTTTAATAGTTGTAGCCCGATGTTCTTGTTCTCACTTTGGTGAGAAGCGAACATTACTAATCCGTAAGCATAACATGCTTCTTTATGTTGCATGTTAGCCGCTTTTTCTAAATCACGAAGTCCAATATTCGGATATATTGAGTCAAAATAATTTCTTAACCCGTTGCGTAAAATAGCATTTGGGTTCCCCGCAATATATGCGTCAAAGTAAACACATCGTAACTTATGGGTTTCCCAATGTGATATCCCCCATCTTTCAAACGAAAGTCTCTTATAAACCAAGACATTCTTGGAACGTTCTTCGAATGTCTTACAAACTGATCTCGCCTTAAATAGTTGTGCCGAGGAATTCTGGCCGACTCTAGACAAGATTTCATCAATCATGTCTCCGGGTAGGTCTCTTAAAATATTGGGTTGTCTATCCATTTTGTGTTTTTAAACTGTAAAATAGACAAGAGTTAGATTCATAAAAAAATACTTATTAATACAAGCAATTTTTACATATATCATAAAGCATAAGAACACTATATTACATATATTACACCACACGAATACAACTATCTTATTCCGACTCGCTCATTTCTTCTTCTTCGGTTTTGGTTCGTTTTGCCAAGTTTCTAGGGATATATGATGTTCCCCTAATACGAGCCGTCGTTGTCCACATTGGTTTAGAAAAACCTGGTGGTTTAGAGGTTCCCGGGTCATTGTTACAACTTAAGAACTTCGGGGGTTGACGATACATATAAAGTTCATCGGGGTTGGAATTAGATTTCTCTATTTTTATGCCCTTTCCCTTATTATTTTCGTTTGCCTTTTTAAATTCAGTTGGGGTAATTTCTATAACATCATTGGAATTCTCGTCGGAATCCGATTCATTGGAGAATTGGTAATCCTCCCAATATTTTGCTTCCTTGGCGGAAACACCATTGACCATAATTAACCTTGGTCGGTTGGTTGAGGATTCTCTTTTACTTAACCGTTTTATTATTTCCCCCACCGGTTCCGATTCTTCTTCCGGTTCCGATTCTTCGTCCGGTTCCGACTCTTCTTCCGGTTCCTCTTCGGGAACTTGTGAATCAGTCCACGAATCATCCCAATTTACATTTGACTCTTCATTATTATTAGGTGAGTCAATGGGACTTGTTCTAGAGGTAGACATCTATCACATAATATCAAACACGTTAAGAGATTAATATATCACATAATATTCATATGTTAAAAATATATAGTTTCCAACAAAAATGTTAAGCAATCATTTTTAAAGAAAACACGGTCGAAGTCCAGACTCACTAATGTATCCTAACAAACTCGATAAGACACACTAATGCAAATTTTCTGGTTCTCTAAGACCAACGCTCTGATACCAACTGAAATGTCCCGTTCTTATTGATTAAAAATGTTCCATATTAATTGATTTCGTTGCGAGGTTTTGACCTCTATATGAGACATTTTTCAAAGACTGCATTCATTTTTAAAACAAACCATAACCTTTATTTCATAGATAAAGGTTTTAAAAAACTTTACGTAGATTATCAAATAATGATAATCTAAAATATCCTGTTTACACACGACCATTACATAATGGTTTACAATACAAATATGTTACAACAAAATAAGTTTCTTGAATGCAGTTTTTACACAATATTATACAAGCATGGACTCCAAATCTCGTCCTTATTTAAGTATGCGACAGCGGAAGCTCTTAATAATCACCTGAGAATAAACATGCTTAAAACGTCAACAAAAATATTGGTGAGTTATAGGTTTAACCTATATATATCAAATCATAATAATAGACCACAAGATTTCATATTTCAATACACATCCAATACATAGAGATAAAAATCATTCATATGGTGAACACCTGGTAACCGACCTTAACAAGATGCATATATAAGAATATCCCCATCATTCCGGGACACCCTTCGGATATGATATAAATTTCGAAGTACTAAAGCATCCGGTACTTTGGATGGGGCTTGTTGGGCCCAATAGATCTATCTTTAGGATTCGCGTCAATTAGGGTGTCTGTTCCCTAATTCTTAGATTACCAGACTTAATAAAAAGGGGCATATTCGATTTCGATAATTCAACCATAGAATGTAGTTTCACGTACTTGTGTCTATTTTGTAAATCATTTATAAAACCTGCATGTATTCTCATCCCAAAAATATTAGATTTTAAAAGTGGGACTATAACTCACTTTTACAGATTTTTACTTCGTCGGGAAGTAAGACTTGGCCACTGGTTGATTCACGAACCTATAACAATATATACATATATATCAAAGTATGTTCAAAATATATTTACAACACTTTTAATATATTTTGATGTTTTAAGTTTATTAAGTCAGCTGTCCTCGTTAGTAACCTACAACTAGTTGTCCACAGTTAGATGTACAGAAATAAATCGATAAATATTATCTTGAATCAATCCACGACCCAGTGTATACGTATCTCAGTATTGATCACAACTCAAACTATATATATTTTGGAATCAACCTCAACCCTGTATAGCTAACTCCAACATTCACATATAGAGTGTCTATGGTTGTTCTGAAATATATATAGATGTGTCGACATGATAGGTCGAAACATTGTATACGTGTCTATGGTATCTCAAGATTACATAATATACAATACAAGTTGATTAAGTTATGGTTGGAATAGATTTGTTACCAATTTTCACGTAGCTAAAATGAGAAAAATTATCCAATCTTGTTTTACCCATAACTTCTTCATTTTAAATCCATTTTGAGTGAATCAAATTGCTATGGTTTCATATTGAACTCTATTTTATGAATCTAAACAGAAAAGTATAGGTTTATAGTCGGAAAAATAAGTTACAAGTCGTTTTTGTAAAGGTAGTCATTTCAGTCGAAAGAACGACGTCTAGATGACCATTTTAGAAAACATACTTCCACTTTGAGTTTAATCATAATTTTTGGATATAGTTTCATGTTCATAATAAAAATCATTTTCTCAGAATAACAACTTTAAAATCAAAGTTTATCATAGTTTTTAATTAACTAACCCAAAACAGCCCGCGGTGTTACTACGACGGCGTAAATCCGGTTTTACGGTGTTTTTCGTGTTTCCAGGTTTTAAATCATTAAGTTAGCATATCATATAGATATAGAACATGTGTGTAGTTAATTTTAAAAGTCAAGTTAGAAGGATTAACTTTTGTTTGCGAACAAGTTTAGAATTAACTAAACTATGTTCTAGTGATTACGAGTTTAAACCTTCGAATTAGATAGCTTTATATGTATGAATCAAATGATGTTATGAACATCATTACTACCTTAAGTTCCTTGGATAAACCTACTGGAAAAGAGAAAAATGGATCTAGATTCAACGGATCCTTGGATGGCTCGAAGTTCTTGAAGCAGAATCATGACACGAAAACAAGTTCAAGTAAGATCATCACTTGAAATAAGATTGTTATAGTTATAGAAATTGAACCAAAGTTTGAATATGATTATTACCTTGTATTAGAATGATAACCTACTGTAAGAAATAAAGATTTCTTGAGGTTGGATGATCACCTTACAAGATTGGAAGTGAGCTAGCAAACTTGAAAGTATTCTTGATTTTATGTAACTAGAACTTGTAAAATATATGAAGAACACTTAGAACTTGAAGATAGAACTTGAGAGAGATCAATTAGATGAAGAAAATTGAAGAATGAAAGTGTTTGTAGGTGTTTTTAGTCGTTGGTGTATGGATTAGATATAAAGGATATGTAATTTTGTTTTCATGTAAATAAGTCATGAATGATTACTCATATTTTTGTAATTTTATGAGATATTTCATGCTAGTTGCCAAATGATGGTTCCCACATGTGTTAGGTGACTCACATGGGCTGCTAAGAGCTGATCATTGGAGTGTATATACCAATAGTACATATATCTAACAGCTGTGTATTGTACGAGTACGAATACGGGTGCATACGAGTAGAATTGTTGATGAAACTGAACGAGGATGTAATTGTAAGCATTTTTGTTAAGTAGAAGTATTTTTATAAGTGTATTGAAGTCTTTCAAAAGTGTATAAATACATATTAAAACACTACATGTATATTCATTTTAACTGAGTCGTTAAGTCATCGTTAGTCGTTGCATGTAAGTGTTGTTTTGAAACCTTTAGGTTAACGATCTTGTTAAATGTTGTTAACCCAATGTTTATAATATCAAATGAGATTTTAAATTATTATATTATCATGATATTATCATGTATGAATATCTCTTAATATGATATATATATATACATTAAATGTCTTTACAACGATAATCGTTACATATATGTCTCGTTTAAAAAATCATTAAGTTAGTAGTCTTGTTTTTACATATGTAGTTCATTGTTAATATACTTAATGATATGTTTACTTATCATAGTATCATGTTAACTATATATATATCCATATATATGTCATCATATAGTTTTTACAAGTTTTAACGTTCGTGAATCACCAGTCAACTTGGGTGGTCAATTGTCTATATGAAACATATTTCAATTAATCAAGTCTTAACAAGTTTGATTGCTTAACATGTTGGAAACATTTAATCATGTAAATATCAATCTCAATTAATATATATAAACATGGAAAAGTTCGGGTCACTACAAAGATCGACCTACGGTCCGGCTATCACCAAATGCGGGTCCGTGAGGAAGATATTGAGAAAACGGCTTTTCGAACACGTTATGGGCATTTTGAGTTCGTAGTTATGCCTTTTGGTCTTACGAATGCACCGGCAGCATTCATGGATCTTATGAACCGAGTGTGCCAACCTATGTTGGACAAGTCGGTAATTCTGTTCATTGACGACATACTTGTTTATTCAAAGAGTATGAACGAACATGAACGTCATTTGCGTGAAGTATTGAAGACATTACGAAAGGAGAAGTTGTATGCTAAGTTCTCCAAATGTGAATTTTGGCTAAGGGAAGTTCAATTCCTTGGTCATATTGTGAACAAGGAGGGTATTCAAGTGGATCCGGGGAAGATAGAGACGGTGAAGAGTTGGAGACAACCGACTACGCCTACGGAGGTCCGAAGTTTCCTCGGATTGGCTGGTTATTATCGTCGGTTTATCCAAGACTTTTCTAAGATCGCTTCTTCATTGACGAAATTGACGAGGAAGAACGCGAGGTTTGTTTGGGAGAACGAACAAGACGTTGCCTTTCAATTGTTAAAGGAGAAGTTATGTCAAGCTCCGGTGTTAGTGTTGCCGGAAGGAGTGGAAGACATGACGGTTTATTGTGATGCTTCGTTAAATGGACTCGGGTGTGTTCTAATGCAAAGAGGTAAAGTCATCGCTTATGCCTCTCAATAATTAAAGGAACACGAGACGAGGTATCCGACTCATGATCTTGAGTTGGCGGCGGTTGTGCATGCGTTGAAAATTTGGCGCCATTACTTGTATGGTGTCAAGTGTACGATTTATTCGGATCATAAGAATTTGAAACATCTCTTTAATCAATGAGATTTGAATTATCGTCAACGTAGGTGGATGAATGTGGTAAAAGATTATGATTGTGAAATACTTTATCATCCGGGCAAGGCGAATGTGGTCGCGGATGCGTTAAGTCAAAAGAGCCATCACCCGGCGTTACGATTGGGATTGTTACGTATGATTATTACTAACGATTTTCATGAAAAACTCGGTGTGATTCAAATAGAGGCTTACGTTCACAACAAGCATGCGGAGCGAATTGTGGGACAATCGGAGTTCATTACTATGGGCTCGCGTGGTTTGTTGTCTTTTCAAGGAAGAGTGTGGGTGCCTAAGATGGGTGATTACCGACAAGTGCTACTCGATGAAGCACATAAGTCAAAGTATTCCATTCATCCGGGCGCGACGAAAATGTATCTTGATTTAAGGAAAGATTATTGGTGGCCGGGCATGAAACGTGATGTTGTGAAGTATGTTGAGCAATGCGTCACGTGTTTGCAAGTTTAAGCCGAGCACTAAAAGCCGTATGGTAAGTTACAACTGTTAGAAATCCCGAAATGGAAATGGGAGCACGTTACCATGGACTTCATCACAAAGTTACCTAAAACGGCGAGAACCCAATTTGATTCGATTTGGGTTATAGTAGATCGATTGACGAAGAGTGCTTTGTTTCTTCCCATTAAGGAAGCGATATCGTCGGAGACTTTGGCTAAGTTGCTTATCAAGGAAGTCATCTCTCGACACGGCGTTCCTATATCGATTGTTTCGGATCGAGATACTCGTTTTACATCTCGATTTTGGGAAAAGTTTCATGAGGATATGGGTACACAATTGAAATTGAGCACGGCGTATCATCCTCAAATGGACGGTCAAACCGAACGTACGAATCAAACTTTGGAAGATATGTTACGTGCATGCATTATCGATTTTGGTGGTAGTTGGGACGAGCACTTACCTTTGGTGGAATTCTCGTACAATAATAGTTATCATACTAGTATTGGGATGCCACCTTATGAGATGCTTTATGGACGTAGGTGTCGAACCCAGATTTGTTGGGGTGAAGTAGGACAAAAGGAAATCGGGAGTACCGACTTGGTTTTGGAGACGAATAGCAAGATTGATGTGATTCGAGAGCATTTGAAAAAGGCTCAAGATAGGCAAAAGTCGTATGCCGATAGACGTAGACGAACGATCGAATTTCAAGAAGGTGACATGGTAATGCTTAAGGTTTCGCCATGGAAAGGTATTATTCGATTCCGGAAACGAGGAAAGTTAGCTCCTCGGTTTATTGGACCATTTAAGGTTTTAGCTCGTGTTGGGGAAGTCGCGTATCGTTTGGAATTACCCGAAGAGCTTGCGGAGATCCATAACACATTTCATGTTTCCCATCTCCGTAAGTGTCTTGCGGATGATTCATCTTGGGTGCCATTAGACGAGATTGAGCTAAATAATAAGTTAGAGTATATCGAGGAACCGATTGCCATACTTGATGAGAAGGTCAAAAGGTTGAGACATAAAGAGGTTAGGACTTTTAAAGTTCAATGGCGTCGTAGTAAGGGTTCCGAGTTTACTTGGGAGCCCGAAGAGTTTGTATTGGTTTATCTTCCTTCTCGTCATGTGGCTTGGATCACGAGGACACGCTCCGATTTAAGTGGAGGAGAGTTGTAACACCCCGTTTTCCCATGCATGTCTAAAGGTACAAACTTAATTATTAGCACGTTTGTAAATGAGCCTAGTGTTAGTTAATGAGTATATATATATATATATATATATATATATATATATATATATATATATATATATATATATGTGTGTGTGTGTGTGTGTGTGTGTGTGTGTGTGTGTGTGTGTGTGTGTGTCGCATTTGTATTGAGTCGTATGAGGCTTAAGGTCGAAGCTTAGACGAGCATAAGAAGAGTGAACGAGGGGTATTAGTGGTTTGAGCCATCATTTTATGCTAACTTGTCGAAGGGATCAGGATCAGGATCAGGCCACTGCCGCGCCGAGAGAAATGGGTCCGCGACGCGACAAGCAAAGCAAATTTGGATCAGAACATGAGTTAAGAGTGGTGGTTTTTCCTTTATAACGTCGCGCCGTGACATTTAGCGCCGCACCGCGGCAATTCTGCAGTTCTGATTCCGGTTTTAGCTTAAATTAAATGACTTTAAGGGACAAAATGGTAATTTGACATGTAAATCTGATGGGGGCATTAACTCTCCACCACACATCCATTTATTTCATTTCCTTTTCTTTTTTCTTTCCTATTTCTCTCCCAAAACACAAAACCTACTTAGCTTAATCTTGAGATTTGGAGTTGGAGATTTGTGAATCAAACCTAGGAGCGAGATTTAAAGTTGTTCTCCTTGTTACTAGCTACAAGAAGATAGTCTTGGTAAGTTCTAACTTTATGTTTTAAGTTTTGATTGGGTAATGGCTAGGGTTTGGCTTACTAGAGATTTGTATGACCCATTTGAGAGTAAAATGGGCGAGTTTGTGTTATGTTGTTGTAGTGAAACCCTAATAGCCACAATTTAAGGTTTTGGCCTTGTGATTTGAGGTTGTAAGTGTCAATTGGTGTTGTTAATCACTAATGCACTTTAAGATTTATGAAAGAAGTGTAAATGGGTAAGTTTGACTTGATTGTGAATCTAAGAAATATAAAATGGGTCAAAATGTACTAGTTGACCCAATTAGATGAAATGGGTATGGATTACCCTAAGCTTTGTGTTAATTGAAGTTAATAGACTTTAATTCACTAGTATTAGTGATTAAAGTCGAGTCTTGGCCATTTATGGGCGGTTGTGGGTAGTTGAGTCATTTAATGTAAATTGGGTCATTAAATGCTCAAGTGGAGTATTGTGGTTAATCCCACTAGTTGTGAAATTGAATGTGCACTTAATGATTTAGGTACATTGCATTGAAGCTCGGAAGTGCTAAATCATCATCCTTGTGATAAGGTGAGTGGAGTAATTATACGTATGTGTATATGACGTATTTATTTGTGGGTGTTATGGTATGAACCATCGAGCCGGTAGTGCCATAACATGTGTGTGATAAGGTGTGAACCACGAGCCGGTAGCATCGAGTGTGAACCACGAGCCGGTAGCACTATAAAATAAGATGTGAACCACGAGCCAGTAGCATCGAGTGTGAACCACGAGCCGGTAGCACTATAGCGTTATTGGTTAACCATATTGAGATTGTTGATTTGTTTAGCATATTATACATATATGATGAGTTGAGTATATGCTAATGAAGTGGCGTAATAATGTACGACTTGTGGGTGTTACGTTTATGTTGACATGTTATTTGAGTTACAAGTTCGTATGAGGTATTTGGTATTGTGATTGAAAATTGATAGGTTATATATATGTATGTATAATTGTTGCACTCACTAAGCATTGCTTACCCTCTCGTTGTTTACCATTTTATAGGTTCTGGCTTGGACAAGGGTAAGGGCATACGGTTAGATTAGTTGTCTCCCGTTTGTGTTGACAGGGGATGCTTTTGGGGATAGCTTTTGAAGTGGTCGAACGTTTTGGGTAGTTTAGCCCCAAACCATGCTCGAGTGTCGTTTGGATTATAAACTATCATTTGTTGTTGGTCAAACTTGTATCACATTCGTTAATGGCCTTTGTGCCTCTTTGTAAACATTAAACTCGTAATATGTTTTGACGAATCGTGTGGAATGGGTTACATATTTAATTGGCGCGTAAATGTATATTATATTTTAAATAAAAAAAAAATTTATCGTACGGAGTACGGGTTGGGTTGTTTCAGGTGGGTAATGTAACGACCCTGGATTTTTCAACGTTTAATTATTAATAATTTATTATTAATGCTTGTGTTTTAATAAACGTGTTCTTATACGTGTTACTTGTTACCGTATTTAACTTTTCATGGCCCGACTTGTCTTTGTGACACACGTACTTTTCACGAATAATATTTTCGAATATTATTTACATTCATGATTAATTAATATTGATCATTTTTAATTAACTAATGTAACTAGTTAATTACTTGGGCTTTATTTATTTAATTTGTTACATACTTGGACTTGGGCTTTTATTATTTGATATGGACTTGGAAGCCCACCTTACCTTCTTAATGGACTAAGTAAGCCCACTTTTATGCAAGTATTACATTAATGATAAACAAGAATAATTAGCTTAGTTAGAAAGACTAGTTACATGCACACTTACACATCTTTCCCACACCATTTAGCTTTATTACTTCTTCTAGCTCACACCATTCTCCCATGTTGGAAAGTTGGCTTTTGACCTTGCTTCTTTGGGCACTCTTGGTCGTGAACATCAATGGGGAGGAGGGAGTTCTTTTTCATTTTTTTTTGACTACTTATTTACTAGTATTCTCTCACATTTACACACACATACTTGCACACTTTCATTTTCTCTCATTTTTTCTCTCTCTAACTTGTAAGTAACAAGGCTTTATGTTCTTTCTTTTTCCTTCATAAAACCGCCAATCTTCATCATCATTTACTTGATCTTTGTTGTTATTTACTTACTTGTTACTTGTTTATGTTAAAGATCAAGTTTTCTAACATGTATCTTCATGTAATCTTGGTTACTTCCATCTTTTGTTTGATGAAGAACCAAGAACAAGAATCTAAACTTTCTAGTTTATGGTTCTACACTTAAATGATTTAAAGATTTAAAGTTCATAAGTTTCATTATCATACTTGTGTTCATGTTTGTAAACTTAAGGTTTACTTTCTTAAAGATCAAAGCCTTGGCTTGAATCTTTCTAAGTATGAACAACCATGAACTTATGACTTGTAGATTAGTTTATTTCTTCATTTCTTGCACTTTAAATTCGTGATTATTGTTCTTTGGTCAAGTATTACTAGTTAATCTTGATCTCATTTTTCTTGAACTAAAAGTTAACTTTATAAGTTCAAGAACATGGAGGTTTAACTTTCTAGTTACAACTTCATATACTTGTGTTGGATCTAAGTTTCTATAGCTTATGGTATTCTAAATTTATTGTAAACAAGAGCTTATAAGCTTATATACATGTTACGAGTTGAAAATCTAAGTTTCATAACTTATGGTTTCATTAAAGTGTAGATCCAAGTTTTGTAACTTAGGATCTAACTTAAGAACACTAGATCTAGACTTTCTAGTCTAGGATCTTTAAGATCTAGCTAAGATCTAAGTTCTACAACTTATGATCTTGATTATTTAGTTTACTTTCAAGTTTATAACTTTATATTATTATTAGAACTCTTGTATGTGTCGGATCTAAGATCTTGATGTAACTTTGGTTCATCAAACTACATACAACTCTTAAGTGAGTTGTGCTACATATATTAGACTTACACTAGTGTTATGATGGTCAAACCTTGGTTAAGATGATGCAAACCCATCAACGAGTTGTACACTTGAAGCTATACGCATCAAGGATGAGAACCGTGATGAGCATCACGCACCAAGAACCCACCGCGCTTAAGGTTTGCTTGCTTCAGCTGTAATAGTCATGCTTTATAGACACCCGCTGCGCTTATTAGAGATGTCACCGCATGAAACGTTTATTTTGCATTCAAACTATATTACTTTTGAAACGATGTATTTGTAACGACCTATGGGTCACGTACTATTATTGCTTGCTATTCGTAAGAGCATACTTTTGGTTGTTAAACATTTGACGTTGGTTAAAACGTCACTTCATTTTATGAATGCAAACTTATTTTGAAACATCATATAGTATTTGACCTTGTAATGATCCTGTTGTTGATGATTCGTACACGATGATTTTGTACGGGGCATCACAAAAATAATAATAATAATAATAATAATAATAATAATAATAATAATAATAATAATAATAATAATAATAATAATAATAATAATAATAATAATAATAATAATAATTTTAATAATACTAAAAATAAAAATAAAGATAAACTACCTTTGAAGAGTTAAAAGGCTTTTCAAAAAAATGCCTCAGACAAGATTTGAACTCAAGACCTCTTAGTTACACATAAACACCCCTAACCATCTGAACTGTCACGCTTTTCTGAAGTAATACCTAATCTAATTAATATAACTCGTCTTTCCTCAACTTCTTTTGGCCCAAAAGCATGTTCACAAGCCCAAACCAATCAAACAAGATAATATTTGAACCTTGGCCCAAAACACCAACACGTGGCCCAACAGATTCGGCAGCCCAACAGTTTTATTATTTACGGCCCAAGTTCCAATAGTTAAATGAGTTTTCTAGTTTAATAAATAAATAAAAAAACGAAACATAAATTGGATTCTTATCCTGGGTTCGATCATAACCATACATCACAGCATCATTTATCATCTTCGTACTTCACTCTCATCATCGCCATCATCATCTAACATCACATTATTATAATCATCATCTTCTCTGCAACCATCATGATCATCATCATACAACACCTCCAACATCATCCACCATCACGATCTTCATCATCCTAGTCATATTCTTATTCATAATACCATCATCGTTTCGATCATCAACACTGTTAATATCATTATCATACATCATGTTAGCATGTATCATCTCACATCATCATCATACGGTATCATTTTCGTTATTAATACAGAAACAACTTTGTGATGGTTTAAGGTGATGGTGCTTCTCGGTCTCCAAACAGCAACAAAAATGGAAGTCATTTGGGTTTGGTTTCACGTTCGTGAAGAAGAAAAATAAGGTGGTGGGTTTGGTGTTCTCCGGCTGTACACAGAGAGAGAGAAGGCGAGAGAGAGGTGATGGTGATTGCGTTTTGTGATGGTTATGATGGTGATTATAAGATGATGTTCCCAAGGTGGTGGCGTTCTAGGGTGGTTCTATGTGGTGATTTTCGGTGATGGTGGCGGCTGTAGGAGGGCCGGTGATAGTAGGTGGCGATGGTTGAAGGAATGAAATATTAATCGATGGTTTAGTGGTTCCTTTCTCATCTATCTATCCATATGTATCTTTATATATTAGAATTTCATATAATACTTTAAAAATTATTATAATTATAATATAATAAAACTTTAACTCAACGTGCCATACAGTATAGCCGCCTTGTACAATGTCATTTACAGACCGAGTATCATCCACTATTTGAAATCAGGGGCGGATAAAAGTCTTCAGAAAAATCCCATATTTTTAAATTAACTATATTTATTTAAATATTTTGATCATTATGGTATAAAATTCAATCATTAATTCATTAAACGAAAATTACATCAACTGTCCCTCTCATTTATGGGTAAAATATAAAAAAAGTGTTAAAACTTAATAACTAGGTCTTAAATACATTTTTAGTAAGCTTAAAATTTATAGATCTCATTTTCGAATCACCGTTTATTTTAAAATCATATAAGTTTGAATTTAACTTACTTAATATCAATCGGGACATCAAATGAGTATTACAATTATTTAATATTTATTTCTAATATACTTTATTTATATATAGAGATATATTTTAAATAATAATTATTATAATATCCTATTTTTATTATATTAATTTTTAATAACAACAACATATAATACTTCAAATTATATTTCGAAATATTATTTATATATACATACACACATATCTATTTACATTTAATTGTTCGTGAATCGTCGAGAGCAGTCGAAGGTCAATTGAATATATGAAACAGTTCAAACTTTTTGAGACTCAACATTATAGACTTTACTTATCGTGTCAGAAACATATAAAGATTAAGTTTAAATTTGGTCGGAAGTTTCCGGGTCGTCACAGTACCTACCTGTTAAAGAAATTTCAACCCGAAATTTGATTGAGGTCGTCACGGCTAACGATAAAAATGTTTCCATGATGAATATGAGTCGATAAATAGAATTTTATCATCATTGATTAATGTGGATAAAGTAATTCGATTACTCGGAGAGTATGGATGAAGCTATCACAAAAGATTGAAATACAGAAATAGAGATTCGTCTTAACTTTTTGACGTTGTCTTGGTTGAATTCCGGAATTCAAGGGATTTAAAGAAAATCTTCGAAATCTAAAAGATTTGATTCTTCAGCGAATAATGAAATTAAGATCTTTATAATTAAATACGGTGATCTGCCTCGATTACTCTGTCTGATATTCCCATTATAAATTAAATTTTTTCCGTTCCATTATTTTCACCATTCCTATACTTTCTTTCTTAGTTCATACATCCAAAAGATTGTGAAAATGCTTAATAAAGTTTTAATCCTTGATATTTTTCTAATTATCATTTCTGTCATCCTTCTTTTCAATCTTTCACCAGAAGAATCTGTTTACTTCTACTATTACCTTGGGGTGGTACTATTCTTAATTCTACCATGTCTTTATATTGTTATTCGTATTAATATCCACGGTTTGTAACCTCCGTGTTGTTATTGGGCTTTATATTTTCTCTTATATTTTGGAGCTCTTTGCCTTTTTATTCTCTTCTCGACCTCTAGTAAAGCGAGTAACGGTCCAGAGTTCGTAAGTACGGAGTATCGGATGAACATGACTAATGTTCTAAGAAAGAATGATAATTGTACAATCTGACTTGTCAAATCACCAGAATTCAAGGAAGAATGGAACTATCAAAAAAATATATTCTTGATATGTTTATAGATTAGATAGAATGTAAGAGTCATGTAACATGACACATGATGACGTTATGGTCTGTGAATCATCACGTTTCATTAGAAACTCAGCATGACTTACTGTAATATAATCACGTTGATCAAGTGTCATTATATTATACTAACTCATGCATCAGTCCCCAATACTACTTTAATAACATTCATATTGAGATTCAAATATTTCAGAATTTAGAAACTAAAACCAGTTTCCTTTCTGTTATAACACTAATTTCTTGAAGAGATAAATGATTTCAAATAAGAACAGTTATGAGAATATCTTCAGAAATATCGAGGATATTTATAATAAAAGATACGATGATATCTTAGGATTTCTAATATCGATGGATGATGAAGAAATTCATTCACAATGATTTAGAGCAATTATGGAGCAAGGTATTCGCTAAAGATTACATCAGAAACAGAATCATCTGGATTCTTTATGTACAAGTTTAGTCCTTGTGATTTGTTCAGAGTCTCCTTCATGGTTTGCTCAATTCATTTTTCAGCATCCAAATCTTTGAGCTTTTCAACACTTCATTCTTTATCATCAAACTTTTGACTGTTAAGGCAGTCTTCAGTTTTCACTGCTTCATCAGCTTTTTCAAAAGTTGAAATATCGATTCACAAACTGGGTGTTTTTCAGAATTTTAGAATGGAAGACCATAATGCTAAGAGATAAATGTTATACGTATACATATAACTGTTATTGTAGAATTGTTGCGAGATTCAAAATACTGATTGCTGATTCCCGGTAATTGGTATGGCAATACTCGTTACAAGATATGGATGAGTATATGATAGGGTTTCAATGAATATAATGATTTTTCGGAAAATTAAAGATCAATGGAGTTGTTGGTACATCTGTTGATAATGTGGTAGAATATAAAAGGTTCACCGGTAACAATAAAAGGGCACGCATATATATCAAGGTTATAATAAGGTTGTTTCGAACAAAAAGTCGAAGTTGACTTGCTGGAGCTGTGACAGAATTGGCTAATTTGGAAAGAGATTGCAAAGTTATTTTCGGTAATAATAACGCTAAAGGAATTAGCACTGCTACGTGTTAAACGTTTACTCACTTTCCGATAGTTTTTCAGGTGCATAACTATATGCATAAATTTTTCCTTCCGTAGATGAAGTGCGGTTGGTTCATCCTCTCGATTGAGGTGTTTTCAAGAATCATGAAAGGTTTGAACGCAGATTGTAATCGTCAAGATACAAATGAGGTTTAAGATGGGATCAAGTGGCAAACTTGAAGAAATGTTTAGTTTCATATATTATAATCAATATTTTAATTCATTTTAATTGTCCAATGTTATTAGTCCACAGTCGATAGTCCACAATTAACAGTCCAATAATTCATATATAGTTTAATATATAATATTCGAATTAATTAATACGTATCGTGACCCGTGTACATGTCTCAGACTCGATCACAACTTAAAGTATATATATTATTGTAGAATCAACCTAAACCCTGTATAGCTAACTCGATCATTACTGCATATAGAGTGTCTATGGTTATTCCAAATAATATATATAGATGCGTCGATATGATATGTCAAAACCTTGTATACGTGTCCCGATATTTAAAGTGAGTAGAATAAATAACATAAATTAAATGACAATAGATAAAATTGCGAGAATTAAATTGCGATAAATAAACTGCGATAAATAAAATGTAATAAGGAATTAACAGTTAGCTAGGAACACTTAGCGTGGATTCTTAACAAGATTCTTCTCATAGTTAATTTGTTTGTTTCTAACAAATTTTACTTTTGTCAATTGTTTTCTTCATTATGCCACTTGTTGGATTCTGATAGGTCAAAATCCAAATATGAAATTGAATGAAAATGGTTATTCTGCGGTGAACGGATACGTATATCTATGGGTGTAAGTAGGATAGTAAATGACTGTTGAATTAGATTCAAAGAATGTACAGTGTAACTTATTAATGTGAAATCTAAATATTTCTCGGGTATTACCTACCCGTTAAAATATTTTCACCATTAATCGTTTGTACAAAAGAATTTTTAATTACAATCTTTATGAAAATATACTTACATATATATTCTCTTCAGATGTAATCATGGATTTAATGAGTTAATAAGAAATTAATCTCATTTGCTTTTCGGGTTGAGCTAGAATAAGTAATCTCTAAAACTATTAGGAACCACATATTCTTCGCAGAATGTTAATGAATTTATGGATCAATACTTCATTGTTCATTGTTGTTGGCACTCCTTGGTATCTATGGTGCTTATGATATTGATGTTCGAGGTATAGATTGTGATGTCGAGACGTGTGATGCGGGTGTTGTTGTTAGTACTGGTTATGCTGCTGGTGCTGCTGATGGTGGTACTGTTGTTGTCGGTGCTACCATTGTTGTTGGTGCTGAGGTTGGTGATGATGTTGGTGTAGTAAATATAGTTTGTAAATCACGCACCATTCTTGTCAGGGTTTCTATCCTACTCTCTATCATTTCTATCCATCCACTCATCTGATTCGATATATCTTGATTATCAATTCGAAGTTCCCTAACTTCTTCTAATATTCCCCTTCGATTGGTATTCGGAAGTAGAGGTTGAATATTTTCTGAGATTGCAGTAATGCGACCTTCGAGGTGGAAAACTTTAGCAAGAAGGGTGAATACAGTGTTGCGCGTAGGTTCACCGGTGAGTACATCGTTTTCTCTGATGTTAGGAGGTAAGTTTGGTTTACGGTAGGGCTCGCCTTCTTCATTTATCCATCAAGTGAGTAAGTCTCAGACCCACCCCCATCTCCTCCAGAAAGAAAAATAGCTAAAAGGTGGAGACACTTCGGGTTCATTGACTTCGGAGTCTACTTCAATACGCATCTCGAAATTGCTTCCAGAACTAATGGAATCCAAGCTAGGTGTAGGATCCATCTCTTATGATCAGTTAGAGGATTTTCGATATGAAATGATTTTTTGTTATCGGATAATATTCAAATTATATAGAATATCTAATATAGTATAGAAGATCCCGTAGATTACGGAGGAAATTAAGGAAACTTGTCAGATAAAGTCTACAGTAACAGATACGCTAAGATATGGATTTGTCTATACACTATTCATGCAATCAATGCAGTAAGATGTGTCTAGACTAGGAATGATAAGCATGTAATTTCCTAAGGATGATAAGTAGATGATTTTCGACATGAAAAGATAAGCAAAACTTTTGACATGCAGACACGGTCGAAGTCCAGACTCACTAATGCATCTAAACAACCATTAGTTAGACACACTAATGCAAGACCTGGTTCGTTAAGACCACCGCCCTGATACCAACTGTAGAGACCCGTCCTAATCCATCTGGATGAATACATTACATTTGGTTACATCGCGAGGTACTTGACCTCTATATGATACATTTTACAAAAATTGAATTTGTTTTTAAAAGACAAACTTTCATTTCATCGAAAGTTGACGGCATGTATACCATTTCATAATATATCCAACTATAATTGACTTAATAATAATCTTGATGAACTCAATGACTCGAATGCAACGTCTTTTGAAATATGTCATGAATGACACCAAGTAATATCTCTAAAATGAGCAAATGCACAGCGGAAGATTTCTTTCATACCTGAGAATAAACATGTTTTCAAGTGTCAATCAAAAGGTTGGTGAGTTCATTAGTTTATCATAAACAATCATTTCCATTATTTTAATAGAACACAAAATTTCATTTTTCCATAAACATACATCTCATATAAGGCATTTCGCAAACTGCATAGAGATAAAAAAAAATCATTCATATGGTGAACACCTGGTAACTGACATTAACAAGATGCATATAGAATATCCCCATCATTTCAGGACACCCATCGGACATGATAAAATCGAAGTACTAAAGCATTCCAAATTCCAGAATGGGGGTTGTTAGTTCCCGTAGATCTACCTTTAGGATTCGCGTCAATTAGGGGTGCACTAATTCTCAAAATTAGTGATGTTCCCTAATTCTTAGGCTACCAAGCTAAAAAGGGGCATATTCGATTCGATAATCTAACCATAGAATGTAGTTTCGATTACTTGTGTCTATTTTGTAAAATATTTATAAAAGCAGCGCATGTATTCTCAGTTCCAAAAATATATATATTGCAAAAGCATTTAAAAAGGGAGCAAATGAAACTCACAATACGATATTTTGTAGTAAAAATATGCATACGACGGAACTGAACAATGCAGGGTTGGTCTCGGATTCACGAACCTATATCAAATATATATATTAACACATCGTAATATTAATCAACTAAGTTTATATATATATTTTATAATATATATAGATTAATATCTTCATATGTAGTTATATTAATCTTTATGATTTGTTATAATACTTATATGTTTATACTTTCATAAATGTTATATTAATATAAATATTATTATATTAGTTAATATATTAGCAATTTAGTATACTTATGATATATGAAATAAATATATATATATTTTTTATAAATATGTCCTGTTCGTAAAAATAATAATAATAATAATAATAATAATAATAATAATAATAATAATAATAATAATAATAATAATAATAATAATAATAATAATAATAATAATAATAATAATAATAATAAAATAATGATAATAATAATAATAATAATGATAATAATATTAATAATGGTAAAACTAATAAAATAATGATAATGATACTTTTAAATGATAAATCTAATAATAATGATAATAAAAATACTAATAATAATAATAATACTAATAATAATAATAATAATAATAATAATAATAATAATAATAATAATAATAATAATAATAATAATAATAATAATAATAATAATAATAATTTTAATAATAATTTTAATAATAATTTTAATAATAATAATAATAATAATAATAATGATGATAATAATAATAATAATAATAATAATAATAATAATAATAATAATAATAATAATAATAATAATAATAATAATAATAATAATAATAATAATAATAATAATAATAATAATAATAATAATAATAATAATAATAATTTTAATAATACTAAAAATAAAAATAAAGATAAACTACCTTTGAAGAGTTAAAAGGCTTTTCAAAAAAAAAAAATGCCTCAGACAAGATTTGAACTCAAGACCTCTTGGTTATACATAAACACCCCTAACCATCTGAACTGTCACGCTTTTCTGAAGTAATACCTAATCTAATTAATATAACTCGTCTTTCCTCAACTTCTTTTGGCCCAAAAGCATGTTCACAAGCCCAAACCAACCAAACACGATAATATTTGAACCTTGGCCCAAAACACCAACATGTGGCCCAACAGATTCGGCAGCCCAACAGTTTTATTATTTACGGCCCAAGTTCCAATAGTTAAATGAGTTTTCCAGTTTAATAAATAAATAAAAAACGAAACATAAATTGGGTTCGATCATAACCATACATCACAGCATCATTTATCATCTTCGTACTTCACTCTCATCATTGCCATCATCATCTAACATCACGTTATTATAATCATCATCTTCTCCGCAACCATCATGATCATCATCATACAACACCTCCAACATCATCCACCATCACGATCTTCATCATCCTAGTCATATTCTTATTCATAATACCATCATTGTTTCGATCATCAACACCGTTAATATCATTATCATACATCACGTTAGCATGTATCATCTCACATCATCACCATACGATATCATTTTCATTATTAATACCGAAACAACTTTGAGTAACGGTAGCGGCCAGGTTCGAATGAAAACTAAAAAAAATGGGTGTTGCAGGTTATGGGTGGTGAATGGTGATGGTTTACGGAGGTGGGGGTGACGGGTGTGATGGTTTAAGGTGATGGTGCTTCCCGATCTCCAAACAGCAGCAAAAATGGAAGTCATTTGGGTTTGGTTTCACGTTCGTGAAGAAGAAAAAGAAGGTGGTGGGTTTGGTGTTCTCCGGCTGTACACAGAGAGAGAGAAGGCGAGAGAGGTGATGGTGATTGCGTTTTGTGATGGTTATGATGGTGATTATAAGATGATGTTCCCAAGGTGGTGGCGTTCTAGGGTGGTTCTATGTGGTGATTTCCGGTGATGGTGGCGGCTGTAGGAGGGCCGGTGATAGTAGGTGGCGATGGTTGAAGGAATGAAATATTAATCGATGGTTTACTGGTTCCTTTCTCATCTATCTATCCATATGTATCTTTATATATTAGAATTTCATATAATACTTTAATAATAATTATAATTATAATATAATAAAACATTAACTCAACGTGCCATACAGTATAGCCGCCTTGTACTATGTCATTTACGGACCGAGTATCGTCCACTATTTGAAATCAGGGGCGGATAAAGTCTTCAGAAAAATCCCATATTTTTAAATTAAATATATTTATTTATTTTGGTCATTATGGTATAAAATTCAATCATTAATTCATTAAATTAAAATTACATCAACTGTCCCTCTCATTTATGGGTAAAATATAAAAAAAATGTTAAAACTTAATAACTAGGTCTTAAATACATTTTTAGTAAGCCTAAAATTTATAAATCTCATTTTTGAATCACCGTTTATTTTAAAATCATATAAGTTTGAATTTAACTTACTTAATATCAATCGGGACATCAAATGAGTATTACAATTATTTAATATTTATTTCTAATATACTTTATTTATATATAGAGATATATTTTAAATAATAATTATTATAATATCCTATTTTTATTTTATTAATTTTTAATAACAACAACATATAATACTTCAAATTATATTTCAAATTATTATTTATATATACATACACACATATCTATTTACATTTAATTGTTCGTGAATCGTCGAGAGCAGTCGAAGGTCAATTGAATATATGAAACAGTTCAAACTTTTTGAGACTCAACATTATAGACTTTACTTATCGTGTCAGAAATATATAAAGATTAAGTTTAAATTTGGTCGGAAGTTTCCGGGTCATCACACAATTCGTTGGCCACCCTCCCGAGATCATCATCTCGGGTACGGGTTATCACGGTAACCGGACCGGAGATCAATGACGTTGATGCCTAAATAAACCCTTCCGCATTGTTGTTCGTGTGTAGGTTTTCCCCTGGAAAAAATATGCATGAACTAGTGGCGTCCACCGTGGGGCCCGAAGTAAAAAATCTCGAAGTTTTTATCCTACCGATCTGCTCGTAAGTTTCTGTTAATGTTTTTTTTTTATCAATTATCTTGATCTGATATTAGATGGAATACACCACTTGGATGCATGATACAGTACCATGAATACATGATCTGTTGGTCACTATTTAATAAATATTTACAATTACAGTTGATTGATTTTCACATAAAATCTATTGACCTCCATATATTGTTATATTGTGGCTACGGTATCGTCAAGTTATTTCACAAACCTTAAAAGTTTTGTGCGAATGAAATTCCAAATAGATCTCAACTTTTGGGTAGATCTCAATGACATAACTTTGAGAACGGGTCTCTAGATAATATCTCATACTCCTACTTACGCGTTCGGTTTGAGAAAGTTTGTTTTTTATTTTGTTGAATTGTTTATTTGTATGCGGTTTTAAGAAAACAATATGCGCAGCTATACACATATGCAGAATTGGTTTTCCGCGTAACTTTCGTGCAGTGACCTCGCGTAGCTTCAAACGGAATTGGTTTTCCACACAGCTATCCGCGCAACTACCTTCACAACTTTTGCGCATCTTCACGCGGAATTGGTTTTCCGCAGGCTGTCCGCGTATCTACCGCATAGCTATTGCGCACACTTGTTTTGTTCTTACTGTATTGCAATGGAGAATTCGATACGATACTTAACAAAAGATATCATACCGAACTGGGGGGACTTGATCGGGTGTGGTCCATTAGGGTTGTATTTACACTTGGCCCATAAGCTATAAACCCTAATTATCCCTTAACCCTAGTCTTTCCCCTATAAATATAGGGTTCTCTCCCTACATCAAAGACACCTCATACGGTCATTACACTTCGCCTCTCGCCCACCGCACCGCATACGGCTTCCATTACTGATCTCTCTACGATCATCTCTACGATCGGAGCACCACCTATAACACTAGGGTTTTTTTCCTACGGGTCTTGTAGGGTTTTTTCTCCCTTTACCGTCGATAGGTTCCGACTATCGACCGGCGAGCAATTCGTTGGCCACCCTCCCGAGATCATCATCTCGGGTATGGGTTATCACGGTAACAGGACCGGAGATCAACGACGTTGACGCCTAAAAAACCCTTTCGCATTGTTGTTCGCGTGTAGGTTTTCCCCTGGAAAAAATATGCTTTATAAGTTTCAGCTCTACATACTTAAATATGATTACCTAAATATGATTATTTATCATATTTTTTTATCATATTTACCTAAATATGATTACATACTTAAATAAGTTTATAGCTTACGAAATGAGAATTTACATAATTACCTAAATATGATTATTTATCATATTTTTTATTCTCTTTTTTTTGTTGATTTACAACTATAAGTTTCAGCTCTACATACTTTATCAAACACTTACAAAAACTAATAAGCTCAAGCGTTCAACTTTTTTTTTGGGTAATGGGGTATACCCGGTAAATATATTGATAATAAAAGAGATGTTACAGTGAAGCAAAATCGACATTAGAGACATGCCTCTAAGCCGAACAACCAAACACCATGACAAACGACCAACCCATGATACAAAGAGCGCATGGAATCAAACGAAAAGAAAATCTTATGGGACTTTCCAATCGGCTTTCATCTCTTGAACTTGCATCGAATTCTTCCATTTAATGGACATGATCTTCAATTGGGCCGTAGAATAGATCAAATCAAACACTTGAGAACTCGAACGCGGTTTCTTCTTGAACAACCTTGCATTTCTTTCCCTCCATACGTCATAAATAGTAGCACCAAACAGTAGTTTAGTTACAATAACGTTCACCTTTCGCTTCGCTGCCATAGGAATCAGCAGCTCGACCACATCTTTCCATGAAGAGCAAACCAAATTAAGCCGACTACAGTTTGCAACACTCCTCCAAATATTCTCAACAAAAGACACTCGAAAAACAAATGACCATGCGAATCAGGCTCTTGCAGACAGAGAGAATACACTTGGGCAATATGAGGATTAATTTCCCATGCCTTGAGCTTGTCTTGCGTCTTCAACCACTCCCCCATAAGTAGCCAAACCAAGAAAGAATGTTTGGGAATACACTGAGCAAACCAAACAATATAGTACCAATGCACCGGATCTGATCTGTAGCGCACCACATTCCATGCCGAATTAACGCTTAAATCATGCAAATTTCCTTTCAAAACTACGCCATTGCAACACATCCAATCCAGAGTGTAATACAGGAGGAGAGATATATTGTAGTTGTTCAAACCAAAAGATAAGTTTCAAGTATAAGCTCAAAATTGAGCTACCAGCTTCATCTTTAACTACAAGCTCCAACTCTAGCTAGTCTCGACAACACGCCATGTCGGATTTGAATCGGCTGATTGAGAACGTGTTCTCACCGAAGGTGTTAGCCTCCTCTTACGGGACTGTTATGATTGCTACGATTCCGATTGATTGTAATGAGGCTGCTCTGAATATTGATATTTATGGTGGGAGTACCCCGATTTCTTCGTTTTACTCTAAACATCTAGAACCGATTCAACATGCCATCAATGTGGTGGGCGTGGGTCAAGGTGATAATACCAAATCAGTTAATGGATTGGAGAATGTGGTGGAGGCTACGACTAGCGATGCTCGAGAAATATACAAGTTGGTAGGCATGAAGGATCTATGGGGTAGTTACGTATCTGGTGGGTTTAAGGGTGATGTATTGGGGTCATCGGGCAATGGTGGCAAAGCGAGATTTGTTAGAATAAACAAATGAAGACAAATTACCATATTTGGTAATTAGACTTTTGGGATCAGAAACCTAGTTTCATCCTTTCCCAATTGAGACAAGTTACAAGATGCCACAAAGTTAAGAAGTCCAAAACATAACGATCCAAGGAGCGAGAGTAAACGGCTATTAAGTCAGACACAAAGACAACAATTTCTCTTAATGTAAAGTGGTTCCAAAAAGCATATTGGATCCATACTCTAATTAAGAATGAGCTGTTATAACACTTGTAATATAAATAGAATAGCTGAACCTTTGTATCAAATCAACTAAATCTAATACAAAATGTAGTCTTTAAAGCCTTTTGCTCTCTTTTACTTTTTCTTCTAGTTCATCAATTCAGATCAGTTAATTTTCAATTCATAATCAACTAAGAAATCTATTCACAATGTAACCCTTAGAGTTTATTTCCTTCTAGTTCATAATCACTGTAATATTCCATCAGTTTCAATAATCAAATCAAATACTTCCGCATATCAATTCTTAACATGGTATCAGAGCTAACGGTATCGATCCTTTGATCAAGATACTCGTTTTTAGCGTCAATCATTTACCAAATTGAGTTGCCATGTCAATCGACGGTAGCTCATAAAGTGTTTTTTCAAAACCCAAATAATTCAGGCAGCAGGAAGAGCCGAAAGGGTTGTTGATCCTAGAATCAAAGCAATCACCTTTCAAGTCTTACTTCACTTACCATGATTTGTGTCACCATGTACAAAGACGGTAGCACAAACCAAATCCATTATAAAAATACCATGCTCAATTGAGCAGATTACCAATTACCTCAATGTTCTGATTTTCTCTGCCAATGAACTCTTAAAATAAGGTCAATGAATGATTGTCGCAAGAGGGGCAATAGAGGGCTCAGACTTATCAAGCTGACATGTCAAGAAGGACGGTAGCTTGACTCAATAATCAACCGAAAACAGCAAATAAAGCCTCGAAATCACCGGCCACCAAGCAACAAAATATAGTTGTAGTTGCCATGGTGATTATGTTGCAGCTTTTGAACAAAGAAAAAGTGGGATTTGCAGCCGTGGGTAACCAAGAGGCTACCAACAACGTTGAGCACCACTAACCATTAATAATGAATGGCGTGTTTACCTGGCACCGAAAAAAGGGAAAATAAATCAACAACCTGAACGTCGGCGAAGGGAGCAAGGCAGCGGTGGATGAACAACCCATCACCATCACCGAACAAGGTTCGGTGGAGTTGCAGCACCCAAAGAACAAATCGGTGAGGGGGAGATTGATTCTAACAACACCGTGAGTTGATTACCTGAGCATCTAAAGGAATAACTCAAGACACTTCGGCATTTAACAAACAATAAAAGATTAAGAAGAGGCGGCATGAAGATACTCAAAGAAGAAACATCAATGCTAAGTTAAAGTGGCAATCCCACTTTGACTTCATAATACTCAAGGCGAACCAAACAAGGTCCAAGATTGGATTGGGTTCATGTCTTGAGACTGAACAATCCTTGATGAACCAAACAAGGTTCAAGATGATTTGGGTTCATGTCAGGGAACGAAAACTTAAATACTCCTTGGCGAACCAGTAAAGGTCCAAGTTGGACTGGGTTCATGTCGTGAAGCTAAATATCTAGGCGAACCAGTAAAGGTCCAAGTTGGACTGGGTTCATGTCGGAAAGTTGAATACTCCTTGGCGAACCAATAAAGGTTCAAGAATGAACTGGGTTCATGTCGGGAGCTTGATGATCGAGGCAAATCTAATGAGTTCAAGTCGGGAATCGGCTGAACAAAATTGAAGACTAGCTCGTGAGTGACTAGTCAACTGAAGACCCCTCAATGATGTATTGGGCAAGTTGAATTGTGGAGATCCCACTATTTAACTTGGGGGGGGGGGGTGTTAGAATAAACAAATGACGGCAAATTACCATATTTGGTAATTAGACTTTTGGGATCAGAAACCTAGTTTCATCCTTTCCCAATTGAGACAAGTCACAAGATGCCACCAAGTCAAGAAGTCCAAAACATAACAGTCCAAGCAGCAAGAGTAAACGGCTATTAAGTCAGGCACAAAGACAACAATTTCTCTTAATGTAAAGTGGTTCCAAAAAGCATATTGGATCCATACTCTAATTAAGAATGAGCTGTTATAACTCTTGTAATATAAATAGAATAGCTGAACCTTTGTATCAAATCAACTAAATCTAATACAAAATGTAGTCTTTAAAGCCTTTTGCTCTCTTTTACTTTTTCTTCTAGTTCATCAATTCAGATCAGTTAATTTTCAATTCACAATCAACTAAGAAATCTATTCACAATGTAACCCTTAGAGTTTATTTCCTTCTAGTTCATAATCACTGTAATATTCCATCAGTTTCAATAATCAAATCAAATACTTCCGCATATCAATTCTTAACAAGATTGGTGGAGGTCGATTCATTGCCTCAAGTGGTTAAGAATGATAATTTTCATGTAGTTGGTTTTGAAGAAGGTGGTCACTACGTAGGTGACCCCTTAGTCGTGGCGAATAATGTTGAGGTGAGTGGCAAGAATGTGTGCCCGTGTTTAAAAATGGAGGGTGAATCTATTCTCTAGTCGGGTGGAATAATATCCGTGCAACATAACCGCCAAGGTTGGCCTCTGTGGGTCGGGTTACAAACATTGGTGCGGGTGTGAAGAAGAACAAAAAGAAAGTGATGGGATCAATGGCTCTTTTAGTTTGAAAGATTATGAAAGATGATTGCATATTTGGTGTGCGGCACAAACATTTTATAGTGGCAATCAAGTAGGAGACTCAACTGCCGGCCCTTTTGGTTCTGCTTTTGATGAAAGTGAAGGTATTAGATCATTTGATTCGATGATGAAGTTAACAACGATCCTCCCTTGGACAAGCACATGAATTTTTTTAGCCGCAGTCCCTCTGTTTGTATTTGTTTATTTGTGGTTTCTATTATGGTTTTGTTGTTTAGATGAATTTTTTGATCTGGTTTGTGATTTGCTAGATTGATTCTTTGTAGTTGTTTTCCTGTAGCTTGGTTCGTTAGTTTGGTTCGGTTAGGTGGTTTGTAGCTTTTTAGTTGGCTTTTGCTAAAGACTTGTCGTGTTGTAAATCTTGTTTGGATGCATAAAGTTTTTAATTTTTTTCGAGAAAAAAAAAAAAAAAAAACTCTAGATGCATAGCCCAAAGCAGGCCCAAGTTAATAAATACTTCGTATACAAAGTTAATAATTTTTTGCGAAAACAAATACAGCTAGATATATAGCCCAAGGCAGGCCCAAGTTAATAAGTAATGTGCCCAGGTACAGCCTTATTAAAAGTATGCCCCCACTGTATGTCTTTTCTTTCGTAATCAAGCAAGTTTACTTGAATGTTGCTTTAATAAAAGGAAAAAATAAAATAAAATTTCTACACTAGCACAATCTTGATAAAATTGACGTGCACAATGAGATGGTTTATTCATTTTTTTTTCTTTTATTTAATTTAATATTTTGAAAGCAAAATTTTATTAAACGAACTCAAAAGATGTGCTAATTGAAATACATTCTCAGTTTAATACAAACAAGTTACAAGCCAGCAGTCCAGCACACCTAGACAACCAAATTACATGTGTTGTTTTTCCATGATTAAAATTCGCCACTTATGATCTTGCTTCTGTTCGATATTTACAAATGGGATAGAACTCGATATATGATCTTGCTTCTTTTATTTCAATCGTTTATTTTTTTACTAAAAACAAATGTATATAAGTAGTATATTAAAAAGGGAAATGATTATGATTGACGTACGCAAATTTTCATGAACCATCATATCAACCTAGCTGTTAATTAGGTAGGCTTAATAATCGTCCGGATTAACAAGAATACGAATAATTATTGACAAAAAATAGTCAAATTAGTTTACGATATATAAAAAATGATTATGTAAAATCCAAAAAGTGAAAAAGTTTGTATTCTGCTACTTAATTGTAGAAAGAGGTCTTTTATTAAAGGTGACTCAAGGCGAGGAAATGGAGTAAATCGGGAATTTCATTAAAGACATCTCATCTCATGTTTTGTGTGGCCTTCGTTTGGTTTTTATGGTCGCTTTTTAGATGATTTCAAATTTTCATGTTGGTATTGTAGATTGATTACCCTCTATTTTTGTGTTTTTTGTTTCATCTTGTCTTGTTTTTTGTTTCATAATGTCTTGTTTTTTGTATCGGGCTTTATTTCAATTATTACTATCGTGAGTTCTTAGTAAGTTTTTTAGTCTTAGGCCCCGTTTGTTTTTTTATTTTTGTTAAGTTCTGTTGTCTGAATGAATTTATGTTGTCGGTGAGGAATAAGTGATGAATAAATAGTTATTGTTTGTTTTATGTGCTGAATACTGATTGAATAGTTAAAATTACAACTTTAACCATGTACATACAACAGTTATAGACGGCCATGTTAGCAGTTTTGAAAGAGTGGGGACGAATATGTAAATTCACATTTTCATGACTTAAAATATTACGACATTCAATTTTTATTAAGTCGATAACAAACCCTATAAGACTTATTCAATTTTATATCATTAAGCTCAATTAAGCCCATTAAGTTCTAAACAAACGGGGCCTTAGTTGAGCTGGGTAGCTTTAATTGTACATATGCACATTTTTTAGGTCACTCCCTATCGTAACTAAACTATTAATCCTCTTAACCTTCCACATCAGCGCCACATCAACATCAATATCATATAATTAACTCATAACTAAACACTCCATATAATGGCTAAAACAATACTCCTCTTAATATACAACGTACAAGCAATAAAGCATCAAGTTCAAACAATAAAAGCCACTGGGACCCACAATTACTATAACCAACCTTCGTACTTTCGTTAAATTGATGTTGAATGCGGGTAATTAAAGCGGGTAACTAGCTCGTGCCTATGGTTCATCACGGGTAATGACGGGTAATGGGTGGGTAACTAGCGGGTAACTAACTATAGGGAGTGGTTTTAGAGGTCTCATTATTTTAATACTTATCGTTTTTATTAAGGAGTATATAATTCTACGTTTTCTCAAAAAAAAAAAAAAAAAAAGAAAAAAAAAAGTCTTTTATTTTTTAAATATGATTTAACATTATTTTCTGACTTTTTCCTTTTTCGTTATTTAAGGTTGGTCTTCGTGAGACTCATAAGAGTGGACTAAGACTAAACTTAGGACTTTTTATATAGTCTTTAATATTTTCTATTATATTTTGTTTTCATTTTCAAAATTTGTTTGTTTTGCGAGAAGAAAAGACACAAATAAAAATAAAGAATTTACATGGTATTTTCAGAAGTATTTCATTTCAATTTCCAAACAATTTTTCTTATAAAGCCACCAAAAACTAAAAAGATAAATGTGAATCACTTTGATAATTAGTATATAGAGATAATATCTTTATTTTATACACGAATAAGCACCTAGCTATATGTAACTTCTTGCAATTTGCAAGTTAAAGCATTAATTCACCTAAAGTCTACTAACATCCCATGTTGAGTGATGTCACTGAGTTCGTATGCATCTAGAATCTAGAATCTAGAATCTAGAATCTAGAATCTAGAATATTACTCATACTAATAAAAGCTTAAATGGTAAAGTAAATAATGAGGAATGGTTTCCTTCTATGATACGGGAGTAGTAATTGTAAACAACTTGTGTTTGTGACATTTTTTATACTACCATATAACTTCATCATAACTAGGGATGACATCGGGTCGGGTTTCGGTCGAGTTTAGGTAATCCCGGACCCGAACCCGATTAAGAAACCCCACCACAAACCCGGCCCAAAACCCGTCGGGTCCCCAATTACTTACATACTATCGGGTTTCGGGTTTCCCCACGAGTAAACGGGTATACCCGATTAGTCATTATGTATCTATTTTTCAATAAGTTACCAAATCAAAATATCAAAAAATAACTTAACTACTTCATATTTAAAGTATTATAAAATATCACATACAAAAAGTTGATTGAAAAATTTTTAAAATACTCAAATACACAAAGTATATAAAATATCACATCTCGAAAACTTGTTGTATATGATTATATTAAATAAAATTATACTCGTACTCAAAACAAATAATAGAAAGCTTTCATACATTAACAATATAATACTAATACTAAAATTTTACATAAAAATTATTATTAAAATTCCTCGGGCCGGGTATACGGGTACGCGGGTCAGGTATACGGGTTTGTATCCAAAACCATACCCGAACCCGAACCCGGAATTTTTTTTTATAACCATCCCCATACCCGGCCCATGACCCGATGGACTCGGGTCAGACCCTGTCCAATTATAACGGGTTTCGGGTTTTCCCATTGGGTACGGGTCATTTTGCCATCCCTAATCATAACTACTGTTAGGCAATTATCAAATCAACTTATCTTTCAACGCGACATTCTATCAAATATGTTACGATGAAATTACAAAAAGAAAGACAAAAGGCCAGTTAGATAGACAGAAAAACTGAATTTTATGACAACGTAGACATTTTAATTTGCAGGAAACATATAGAAGGCACATTGGAATAGACGGAGTAATGATCAAGTAATTTACACATTTTACCCTTCAAACTTGGCATTATTATTATACATTGCATTATTGGCTCTATAGTTATACATTGCATTATTGTTTTCATATTTCCCCGTTGTATTTACAGGTTATTCGATGGTCAGTATATGTATCTACGTATAGGTTTTTGTACGTATGTTTATATGTATACGTGTATAGGCCTCGGTATCTAGGTGTATGTTTTTAGGTTATATATAGGTACTCATGTATATGTTTGTAGCTGTATATGTATATATGTATCTAGGTGCATGTATATACGTATGTATGTATCTGTACCTAGGTATTTATACCTATGTATCTATATGTATACATGTTTAGGTATAGGCAGTGTTGTAAAAAACCCGATTAATCCCCGATTAATCATTTTTTGGAGCAATCCGTTCTGATTACCAAAAATCCGTTTAATTAAACGGTCAACGTCAATTGATGGATCAAAATCAAATTTGGTAATCAAAGTCAGTCAAAGTAAAAAATGGTTAACATTTTAACATGAATTTAAACTAGAATGCTATAGTTTTGAAGCAAAATGAACAATTTTAGACAATTATGTTAAAAATTATCTTTATATTTATGGTTTTTTTTCTATATTTACACATATAATTACTAAAATTTAATATTTAAATGTATACAGTACAATCCGATTAATCTCCGATTAATCCCCGAATTGCCGAATAATTCTTCCAAAGTCCCAACCGATTAATCTTCGAATAGCGAATTTTGCAACCTTGGGTATAGGTATTTATACATTCTTATGTGTGTGTGTGTGTGGGTGTGGGTGTGTGTGGGTGGGGGTGGGTGGGGGGTATATATAGATCCATACATACATTTATATATATGTGTGTGTATGTGTGTGTATGTATGTGTGGTTGTGTGTTTTGCTTGTTTGTATGTCTACTTGATATTACATATCTCTGCGCATTATATTATTCATACTATATGTCATACCATTATGCATCATTGCTATATGTGTCTTCTTTTATGGATACTTTGTATGGTTGCATCTTTCTAGGCGCACATAATTCTCACAGGTACGTATGCCAGCACTATTTCGTTTTGATGAGCATTTTTTGGCCGGAGGTCCTTTGGGAAGCAATCTCTTGGCTCTCGAGTAGAGGGAGGGATGATCTTATCTAGTCACGGGTTCTATACCCACGGGTGGAGTAGTGACTTCCTTCTAATCTAGGGTATAAGGAATGATTGTCTACACTCCATCTCCCCCATACCCTACATTCGTGGGATTGGGTATTGTTGTTGTTGTATCCTTCAAACTTTATATACAGTAGAAACTAGATAAATTAATACTCGATTATTTAATAAACTCACTAAGATAATATTTTTTTCCGGTTCCGACTCGGGGATAGGGTGCTAAATTAATAATTCTCTAAAATGATAAGATAATACAATTTTGATAAATTTTTTAGACCCCATATAAAATATAAATTAATAATTCCTTATACAGTATATATCATATTACATGAGTGATTTATGAAGGTTTCTTGAAAAATGACTCAATTGTCTTTTGTTTTTTGTTGAAATCAATTTCCTCTTGAATCTCGTCTCTAATTTTCCTTAGCATGTAAGAACTTCTGGTGTTGTTTTCTCATAGCTCAACAAGAAATTATTCAATGTGATTGCCGCTTTAATAGCTTCGTTTCGCGAAGGGGCTCCATTGTAGAACTTTCATCATCTTCTTCATCGATATCATCTTTATTAATTCCAATAACGCTTTCAATAATTTCTTCATCAGTCAACAACTGTGCAACTACATTTTCTTATGGGTGAGTCAGGACATCTTCGACATCCATTGCATTGCGATAACCCAACTCTTTGATCGAATTCTGGAGTTCTTGAGTGCTTTCACCACCTTCATCTGAGTTCTCAAAAGTCATGTTATCTGTTGATCAAAGTTTACAATGACGAAAGCAGTTCGCAATTGTATTTGCATGAACATCCATAGTCCATGCTGAAATTGCAAGATTCATTGCATCTAATACATTTATTTTTGTTGGATTTGGAACCCCTAATTCATAACCCTCCAAAAGGCTTCTATAAAATTGACGACGATAATGCATCTTAAAAGCTCGTATGATCCCCGCATCACAAGGTTGATTTTTTGAAGTTGTGTTTGGTGAAAAAAAAAATAAATTCAACATTTCGTAATCATTCAATAATTTTTGGATGAGCAGGGCAATTATCCACAATCAAGAGAATTTTTCTTCCAACCATTTTTTTATCAAGTTGGCGAACATATTCTTCAAATAACACACTAGTCATCCAAGCTCGTTTGTGTCGCTTAACATCGCCTCTTTCGGGAGGAAGTGAGAGATACTCTAAAGACCGCTTAACTGTATTCGATATTGTCGCTTGACTCACCTGCAAACCATAGTTAATGTGAACCCATTCTTGCAATTGCTTTTGAGTGAGACTTGGATTATCCTTGTTATGCTTGCATAATTAAGTGGAAGGTTGAAAGGTGTTTGTAAACTAAGTATTCTACTATAAATTAATAAAATATTAATTAATATATAAATTAATAATTATTAATTTATCAATTAATTAATAACTCTTTTAATTAATAAATTTTGGTGGTCTCAAGTGTATTATTTTATAGAGTTTCTACTGTATGTAATTCAATATCTCTCGTAGTGTAAAACTTTTATATATGAAACTCTCCTTTTTTTTGGACATCAGTTTGGGATCACTCAGGGGGACCTAAACACCCACGCATTCATCTCTCATAGTTGCATTACCTGCCCTCAACTATTGCCCTGGAGGAAACCCGAACCAATCCGAGGGCATGACTGGTAAAACCCCCTTCCCCTTCCCCTTCCCCTTCCCCTTCCCCCGCACTAAGCGAAAGACGACCTGGGTGGATATTTCAGGTCAGCAATAACATTGAGTGCAATGTTGCAGCCCAGCAGAGTCGAACTCCTGACCTCTCGCTAATAGAAGCAGACCACTACCAGTTGAGCTACAACTCAATGTTATATGTAACTCCCTTTTTAAAAGAACTCAATATATATATATATATATATATATATATATATATATATATATATATATATATATATATATATATATATATATATATATATATATATATATATATATATATATATATATATATATATATATATATTGAGTTCTTTCAAAAAAAAAATTTCACACATCAAGATCACATGAAAATACGAACATTTAAAAAGGACACTTTGTGATAAATATTATTATTTTGGCGGGAAAACACTCGAAGAAAAAAATGATAACATGCATCATGAGTAATGTTTCCTTGCTGACTTTTTTTATTAGGGTTTAAAAATTAGGGTTTAGATATTAGGGTTTAGAAATTATGGTTCAAAAATTAGGGTTTAGCTATTAGGGTTTAGAAATTGGGATTTATGGGTTAGAAATTAGGGTTTAGAAATTAGGGGTTTAGATTGAACTTTTAACACGAGCAGTTTAGAGTTTAGGGTTTAAGGTTTAGGGTTTAGGGTTTTAGGTTTAGGGACTAAACTCGAAACACTAAACCCTAAACCCTAAACTAAACGGGGCTAAACTTTGAAAAAAAACTTGATATTAGATGAAAGAAAACAACACTCCAAAAATAACATTAATTGGTAATAGAATTTCTTCGATCCTTTTCCCGCCTAAATAATAACATTTATCATAAAGTGTCTCTTTTAAATATTCATATTTTTACCTAATCTTTAATGTTCGTGAACAAAGTTTTTTTGAAAAATCAAAATTTAAAAAAAAATATTACTTCCCCCTACTTCCACCCAAAAGAGTGCTTCTCTCTTGATAATGGCCATACATACATATATATATATATATATATATATATATATATATATATATATATATATATATATATATATATATATATATATATATATTGAAGTGACCCGTCCTAATCTATAAGGACGAATACAATAACATATGGTACATTGCGAGGTATTTGACCTCTACATGATACATTTTACAAACATTGCATTCGTTTTTAAAAGACAACTTTCATTACAACGATAGTTGATAATATGCATACCATTTCCCAATATATCCAAACTATAAATGACTTAATAATAATCTTGATGACTTCAACGACTCGAATGCAACGTCTTTTGGAATATGCCATGAATGACTCCAAGTAATATCTTTAAAATGAGCAAATGCACAGCGGAAGGTTTCTTTAATACCTGAGAATAAACATGCTTAAAAGTGTCAACCAAAAGGTTGGTGAGTTCATTAGTTTATCGTAATCAATCATTCCATAATTTTAATAGACCACAAGATTTCATTTTCATAGTTAACTGCAGGAACACTCATCTGCAAAAATCATTCATATGGTGAACACCTGGTAACCGACATTAGCAAAATGTATCTAGAATATCCCCAAATATACAGGTACACTCATCCGTATATAAAAATCAAAGTACTAAAGCATCCATAATCTGAATGGGACGTGTCAAAGTCCATAGATCTATCTTCAGGATTCGCGTCAATTTGGGGGTCTGTTCCCAAATTCTTAGGCTACCAAGCTAAAAAGGGTGATATCCGGTATAATGATTCAGCCATAGAATGTAGTTTTAAGTACTTTTGTCTATTTCGTAAAACATTTGTAAAAACAGCGCATGTATTCTCAGTCCCAAAAATATATATTGCAAAAGCATTTAAAAAGGGTGCAAATGAAACTCACAATGCTGTATTTCGTAGTAAAAATACATATGACGGCATTGAACAAGTGCAGGGTTGGCCTCAGATTCACGAACCTATATTAATTATGTATATTTATATGTTGGTCAATAACTGTCTAACAATTTAGATTAAGTCGTAGTGTATCACAATCCTAATGCTCGAGATTATCATGCAAAAGTCAACAAAAGTCAACTTGACCTGAAATGACTTCTAAAATCTATACATGTCTATTATATAATTTAAATATAGTCGTTCTATGTATATAAATATATTTTTCAGATTTTATTAAAGTAAATAATACAAGTCATTTGATAAATAAAATTTTATATTAATATTTATATATGGTAAAATATACTTTTATATATTTTAAGTAACAAAATTTATAGAGTTCACTTATTATCATAAAAATATATTGATATGTATTATTAATGTAATTATATTACGTGTGGTAAAAATATCTTTGTATCACATATTTATTAGATACAATAATATTGACAATAATACTAATGAACAAAAGTTGTATTATTTTGTAATAATAATAATATTAATTATTTTAATAATAGTAATGATAATAATAATAACAATAATAATAATAATAATAACATTATTTATGTTTATTAATGATAATAATAATTTTAGTAATAAATAATATTATTATAAGCATATTAATGATAATAACAGTGATAATAATATTGTTGTTATTAATAATACTAATATTATTCATAAAACGATAATTTTAATGAATACATTTTCTAACAATGATAATCTTAATAATAACAACACTTTTTAATATTATCGATAATAATAACAATAATTATTTTATTAATAATATTAAAATGATAATAATAATGATATTTTATCTAACAATGATATTTCTATTAAAAAGATAATTTTAATAAAAATGATAGTTTTAATATTAATAATACTTTTAATAATAATAATAATGATAAAAATAATGAAATCGATATTTTTCTCTTAAATCAATATCTTACAATATTTTAATTTCATCATGATACTCATACTCATTATTTCCTAATTGATTTGTTTAATAGCTTTTAGTTCTCTTTATATCACATTAATAATAATGGTAATAATATTATTCATAATAATTAGATGGTACTAATATTAGTTTTTATGATAATGATCTAATAAGTGTTATAATAATATTAATGATAATATTAATACTTATAATAATAATAATAATAATAATAATAATAATAATAATAATAATAATAATAATAATAATAATAATAAAAATGATAATAGTAGTAATAATAATGATGATGTTAATAATAATCTTAATGATAATAAGGGTAGTAATACTAATAACAATGACAATTTTTAATAATAATACTTATAACGATAACGATAACGATAATAATAATAATAATAATAATAATAATAATAATAATAATAATAATAATAATAATAATAATAATAATAATAATAATAATAATAATAATAATAATTAGATAATAACGACGATAATAATAATAACCGTTTTAGTAATAATACTAAAATTAATGATAATTCAATTGGCTATATCCTTTAATCCGTTCATCGAAATGATACGCTTTCTAAATGAAAAGTTATTAATTTTTCGCCACCTTTCCAACGACATATATATCATATACCTTATCTCAGTAGAATATGTATCAAACTCATGATTCATTAAAACTATCTAATGACGATAATAAGCATACAAGCATGCGTAATCCTATATACTCGAGCACTAGTCAGGGATACACTATTAATATATAAAAGTTGAGATATGAATGCTCACGTATCAATATTGTGATTCAATATTGCAGGAAAGTACGTAGACGCAATGAAAATGATAAACACTAGATTGACCTCACGAGCATACTCCCGATCAATACCCATAACCTCCATAGCTATAACCCATAATTTCCTTAGTTTTATCCCTCTCGAAAAACTCATTTGAAATAACTCGCTCATAACCTCGTAGTAGTATTTTATGTATAATACTAATAATAATAATACTCCTAACTATAAGATTAATAATAATATTAATCTTAATAATAATAATATTATTATTATTAATAATTTAAATAAAATAAATAACTTACGGAGTAATATAGATAGAGAGAAGTGAATTATGAATCAGAAATGCGAATTCGAGCGAGCTTTAAAGGATGTATCCCACCTAACCTCACCATGCGAGTGCATGGGGTTTGAGTGGAAAAACCATGCGAGTGCATGGGTGCCAAAAACAGCTCATTCGCATTTGATTCATCTACCGACACTAGTTTATATATATTATTTAATAAATAATATATTTAATTTTTAGAATTAATTAAATATTATATTATGTTCTCGTGCATAGTTGATTTGTAATTTTAGCACTGATGAATTATACGTTGACGCTCGACTTACGTACCGGTTCCGGTTTTTCGAACGTCCTTTCGTACGTTTAGAAAACTTGTACTTTACATTTCGCGACGTGTACCTTTATCAATAATTAGACTTATTCGCCAATAAAATATATTCCATGAAATGTAGCTTATACATTTGAGTGTTTTGTTCATTTGCTTCTTTAAAACAACGTATTAATATATATATATATATATATATATATATATATATATATATATATATATATATATATATATATATATATAATATTATTTTAAATCCAAACGTTTTATGACTAAGTTAAATATTATATTTTATCACTTTGTAATATATATATATATATATATATATATATATATATATATATATATATATATATTCATTTAGAAATGTAATTTATATTTGTTTAGAAATATTTATTTACTAATATAATACTTAGTTTTTCAAAGACTAATTATATTTCGAAGTCTAATATATATAATTTAAAATTGTTTAAGTAATATATATTATTATATCACCTAACGTTTATGTTCTAGAACTTAATTTGATATAATTCATTTATGCGCCAATGTTTATTTTAATTTTCTTAAACGTCCTAATTAACATAACTAACTATCAATCGAATCAATAACTAAAGGTTACTATCATTTACTTAAATAATTTGAAATCATCTATATATATATATATATATATATATATATATATATATATATATATATATATATATATATATATATATATATATATATATATATATATATATATATATATATTCAATATTCATAGACATGTTTTAAATACACGTTACAAGTTTTATATATATAATTCTAAAAATTAATATCCTATTGCATATATTCAAATTATGTTATTTAAACAAAACATTTTTAATAATCAAATTCTATTGAATCGAAAAGCGTTTCTGCACGTTTGAAATTAGATTAATCAAGTATTATGAAATCCAATTCTCCACTAACTTTTGTCTAACTCTCGTTAAGTGACACTTTGTTCTCACTTGTAAATTACTTTACCATTTATTCTGAATACCGTTAAAAAGAATAGATTTCTCAAATCACAGTAGACCTCACAGCAGAGACCCGTAATCATATCATAATGTATCAGATAATTCAATCATTTGATATTATCTTTTAATTTCCGTCGATAAATATATTGAAATAATTACGTTCATGTAAAGTATTATGCATCTAATACTTTGTTAACGTTCTCAAGTCATATAATAGACTTCATAACTTATTTTCATATCAATCAAACCGTTAAATATTTTATTAATATTTCTCAATTTAATAATCACACATATGTATATATTCATACATATCTATTTATACATAATTGTTCGTGAATCATCTAGAACAGTCGAAGGGTAAATGAATACATGAACACAGTTTAATTTTTTTGAGATTTCAACATTACAGACTTTGCTTATCGTGTCGAAAATATTAAATCATATAAAGATAAAGTTTAAATTTGGTCAGAAATTTCCGGGTTGTCACAGTACCTACCCGTTAAAGAAATTTCGTCCCGAAATTTGAGTGGGATGGTCATGGCTGACAATAAGTATGTTTTCATGACGCATATGGATGAAACAATTCGTTTATGTGAAGATTACGAGTGACGCTATCGCAAAAGAGTGAAAATGAATAAATGCAAGTTTGACTTAACCAGTGACATAATCACGGTTGATTTCCGGAATTTAAGGGATTTGGAGAAAATCTTCGTAATAAGATTTGGTTCTCCGGTAATTAAGGAAATTAAGATTCTCTTTGATTAAATGTGATGATCTGTCTTGATTGCTTTGTCTGCTATTTCACTATAAATCCACTCCCTTCGTTTCCTTATTTCCACAGCTCACACTTTCTATTCCTTCTCCCTCAATTCATACCTTAAAGCATTTGTCAATATGCTCCATCCAGTTCTAATTCTTGATATACTCCTAACTTTCATATTCGTCATTCTTCTTTTCCATTTACCACCGGAGGAATTTATTCACTTCTGCTATTACTTTGGGGTTATAGTATTTCTAATTCTCTCGTGTCTTTATCTTGCTATTAGCATAGATATACACAGTTTGTAATTTCTGTGTTGTTATTGGGCTTTATATTTTTCCTTCTATTTCAGAGTTCCATACTTTTGTTTCTTCTTCCCGACTTCAAGTCAAGCGAATAATGGTCCAGAATTCGTAGGTATAGAGTTTCAAATTATCATAATATACAAAGTAGAAAGGAAAGGTAGTAGCACAATTTGATTTGTCAAATTACTAGAATATCCGAAAAAGACTGAATCATCAAGAAAATATTTTCTTGATATTTTTAGAGGTTAAATAGAATACAAGAGTCGTGTAACATGGCACATGATGACGGTATGGTCTGTGAATCGTCATGTCCCATTAGAAACTCAGCGTGACTTACTGTAATATAATCACGTTGATCAAGTGTCATTATATTATACTAACTCATGCTTCCGTTCCCAACACTACTTCAAAAATATTCATACTTTAAACTCAAAGGTTTTTCAGAATATAGAAACTAAATAGTTTCCTTTATGATGTATTACAGATAGCGTGAAGAGATAATTGATTCCAGATAATAATAGTTATGAAGGTATCTTCAGAAATATCGAGGATATTTATAATGAAAGATACGATGATATCTTAGAATTTCTAACATCGGTGAATGATGATGAAGATTTGTTCGTAAAGGTTTAGAGTCAGGAGCAAGGTATTCGATAATAACTTCAGCAGACACTGAATCATTTGGATTCTTTGAAGGCAGATTTAGTCTTTGTGATTTGTCCACATCCTCCTTCATGGTTTGCTCAATCCGTTTTTCAGTTCCAAACCTTCTCTTTTTCTGAGCTTTGCTAACACGCTATTCTTTATCGTCAAACTTTTGACTGTTAAGGTAGTTTACAGTTTTTGCTGCTTCATCAGTATTTTTTTCCAATTTCGGAGAACTAGTTCGCAGTTTGGGATGTTTTTTTTATTTTTTTTTTCAGAAACTTCACATTTGAAGTATGTAAGTCTAGGAGATATACATTATATGTATATATATATAACTATTGGTGTATAAATGCTGCGAGATTCAAAATACTGTTTGCTGATTCCGGGTAATTGGGATGGCAATTCTTGTTACAAGATGCGGATGAGTATATGATAGGGTTTCGATAAAAATAATGATTTTTCGGAGAGGCTTAAGTCAAATGGTATCGAAGTTGTTGATACGTTTACTGTTAATATGGTGGAATGTAAAAGGTTCCCATATAACGATGGCAAAAGAGCAACGTATATATCGAAGTTATAATAAGATTGTTTCGACTGAAAAGTCGAAGTTGAATTGTTGGAGCTGTGACAAAACTGACTACTTTGGAAAGATCTTGCAAAGTTATTTTTGGTAATAAATGCCAAAGGAGCTGACACAGATATGTGTTAGTTTATGACTTTGGTTTCGAGAGTTTCTAGGTGTATCGCTATACGCGTAATCCTTCTTTCCGTTGATAACGTGTGGTTGGATCATCCTCTCGGTTGTTTCTTAATCGAGGGGTTTTCAAGATTTATGAATGGTTTGAATGCAGATTGTAATCGTCAATGTACATATGATGTTCTAGAATTTTGAATGATACGAATATTTTTCGGGGTTTATGAATAGAAGTGATGTTCTAGCACAATTTTGAAGTCAAAGTATAACTTTGAAAGCTGTAGGGATCTAAGAGTGATGTCTTTTGTTAAATCTTATCTTAAATTTTGATTTGTCAAAATCAGAATATGAAATAAATTTTTGGATGAGAATAGTTGTTTTGATTTCTATAGTTATGAAAGTAATGGGTATGGTTGATAATTTGCTGAATCAGAATCAAAGAATGTAATATATAAATTGTGAATTTATATATCTCTCAGGTATTACCTACCCGTTAAAAGTTTCACAAGTAATATTTTGTACCGGGAAATTTTATTACAGTCTTTATGAATATATATATATATATATATATATATATATATATATATATATATATATATATTCTTCAGATGTAATACAGATTTAATGAGTTAATATTAAATTAAACTCATTTGATTTTCGGCTGGAACTAGAAATGAGTAATCTCTAAATCTTGAGAAATTTCGCAATCTTCGTAGATTATTTCTTCAACGTAAATGAATGATGTGGGTGTTCGTCGGTGAATGATGTAGGTGTTCGTCGGATTCTTGTGAATTTCGCAAGGTACGAATGATGTTTCTAGAAAGTTTCGAGTACATCGGAGATGAAAGTGTAAAATCAAACATGTAATTGATTAATACACTTGATTTATTATGAATTGTAATTCAATGAGTTTGGAACAGAGATTGTGGTTAACAATGGTTAAGTCATTAACGAAGGATGTACATCATTGCATATTAGTGATATGAATTGACCGAGTAGTATCTACCCTTATTCAATTCATTCATAATAGTTTAATATGAAAATATATACTATGGTTTCCAAAATTTATATATATAAGATATACATATAAATTATTAAGTGGAAATGAGTTAATACTTCATAATTCATTGGTATGGCATACTTGTTGTTGATTAGTGATGTTGTTCGCGGTGATTATAGATCTGATGGAGCTTGTGATGTTATAGATACTGCTGATGATGGCGATGTTGACGGCACTGACGGTGCTGGTGATGCTAACGGTACTGTTGATGTTGTTGGTAAAACAAGTCTAACTTGTAAATCGTGCACCATTCAAGTCAGGATTTCATTTCATTATTTCTATTCGCCAACTTATCTGGTTTATGATTAAATCTCTAAGACTTTAGAGATTACATAATCACCGCAGAATGTTTCTCCAATGAAGTTATGAAGCATTACTTCATCGGTTATTGTTGCTGGTACTTCGTGGTAACTACGGTGCCTATGACGTTTATGCTCGAGGTACAGATTGTGATGTCGAGGTGTGGGATACGGATGTTATTGTTGATGTGGTAAAGGTACTGTTGGTATTGATGATGGTAGTATTGTTGATGCCGGTGATACTGCTAGTGCTTGTGGTATTGAGGCTTGGAATGTGGATGTTGTTGGTGGTACCGGTGTTGTTGATGGTGCTTGTAATCTTTGCACCATATTCTCCAAAGCCAATACTCGAGCGCGAAGCTCGTTGACTTCTTCTAGTACACCAGAATGATCGGTGGTTCGGACGAGCGGGTGAATAAGATCTAGAATTTGAGATAGTATATAATCGTGACGAGATACTCTGGAAATGAGAGAGAAAATGGTGTCTCGAACAGGTTCGCCGGTAAGTGCTTCAGGTTCTTTACCAAGAGGGCAATGTGGTGGATGGAAGGGATCACCTTCTTTTTGTCTCCAGTGATTAAGTAGGTTACGATCCCATCCCCAATTCATCCAGAATAGATGATGGCTAATTGGTTGATCCATTCTGGTCACACTGCTTTCGGAGCTTGAGTGGAATTCCAAATCGAAATCTGAGGGACTTGAACTAGTGGCGAATTCCATTTCGTACGATTGAATAAAGGATTTTTTTGATATGAAATGATTTGCGGCTATCGGATGGTATTCTAATTACATAGAATATTTATATATATAGCAAAAGATTTCGTAGATTACGGAGGAATTTACGGAATATGTCAGGCAAAGTTTACAGTAACAGATACGCTAAGATATGAATTTTGTCTATACACTATCTATGCAATGAATGCAGTAAGACGCGTTTAGACTTAAGATGATAAGCAGGTAGTTTCCGACATAAATGATAAGCAAAACTTTTGACATGCAGACACGGTCGAAGTCCAGACTCATTAATGCATCTTAATATCTATCAGTTAGATACACTAATGCAAGACCTGATTCGCTAAGACCACCGCTCTGATACCACATGAAGTGACCCGTCCTAATCCATAAGGACGAATACAATAACATATGGTACATTGCGAGGTATTTGACCTCTACATGATACATTTTACAAATATTGCATTCGTTTTTAAAAGGCAACTTTCATTACAACGATAGTTGACAATATGCATACCATTTCCCAATATATCTGTGATGATCCGTCCAAATTCATTTAGACGAATACATCATTCATCGATTTCACAGTGAGGTACTGACCTCTACATGATATGTTTTGTAAACATCGCATTCTTTTGAAAAGGCACACCATAATTGAATATCAAATTCCAAGGTTTTTGACGTTTGATGAATTCTGCATATAGACAATCACCGTAAATAATAGTTTACAATACTACATCCGTTGATAATGCAGTCAAAATAAGATACATGGTAATGATTTTGTGAATGCAACGTTTTCTTGAATAAAGCATGTATGACTCCATGCACATAGCTTGTATAACGTATAAGCAAACAGCGGAAGACTTCTAGTAACCTGAGAATAAACATGCTTAAAAGTGTCAACACAAAAGTTGGTGAGTTTATAGTTTTAATGTTGCACATAATCGGTATATAAAGGTGGATCACAAGATTTTAGTTTTTCATCCAGAAACGTTTATCAAAATATCCAACAAGATTGAGCACCCTGGTAACTAAGCTTTAACGTTATAATAAGTACCCCTGTTTTAACATACATGCAACCAATATGTACAATACACGCAATCCAACATGTACTAAACTCAAATAGCATACGTCTGTTTTATAGTTCAGGCTAGGGTTTCTATACCTAGAACAGATGGGGATGTCAAGCCCTATGGATCCATATACAACTACTCGCGCCCACCAGTTCTTATAACCGGCAGTTACTAGTTACCAAAGCTAAGGGATTTTCGATTCAAACTCAGTGTAGAATTTAATATGTACTTGTATCCATTGCGTTTAAAATAAAGTGCATGTATTCTCGGCCCAAAAATATAGATTGCAAAAGCAATTAAAAAGGGAGCAAATGAAACTCACCTTAGCAGCACATAAGGTCATTCACCGAAATGTGACCGAAACTCGGAATGTAAAATAACCGTAGATCTCAACCTAGAGAACATATGTTGGTCAAAACATGTCTAACAGGCTAGGTTGGGTCATAGTGTATCACAATCCTAATGCTCGAGACCGACATGCAAACGTTAAAAAAATCATCTCAAAAGTCAACCTGACCCAATATGATCTTTAAATCTTTACATGTTTATTATATTAACATAGTATAAGTCTTGATAATTAAACGAATTTATAGTTTATCAAACTCAAAACATTATTTATTTCAGGAGTTATATTATATTTGAATGATCATGGCAATTGAATATATTTTAACATTTCATATAGTTTCTCAATACTTGTAAAATCAGAGTATAGTTTTTATAAGGCTTTGAAATATGATAAAACAGTCAACTTTGACAATTGTTCAATGAGACGTGCCTTATATAGAAATTCATTTATTCGATTAGTAATATCTAAAAATCCAATTTATCAATCTCATAGACAAGTTGTTTAAATATTAATTTGCAGTTTCAAACACAATTTCAATTAACGTCAAACATAATTCAGTTGACCATAACTTTTAATTCGTTCATCGAAATCACGCGATTTCTAAATGAAAAGTTATTAACTTTTCGCCAGCTTTCCAATAACATGCATATCATATACTTTATATCAGTAGTATATGTATTAAATTCGTGATTCATCATAAAACTATCTAACGACGAAATTTAGCATACAAGCATGTATAAACATATATACTCGAGCACTAGACATGGATACACTATTAATACATAAAAGGTAAAATATGAATGCTCACGTATCAATATTGTGATTCAATATTGCAGGAAAGTACGTAGACGCAACGGAAATGATAAACACTAGTTTGACCTCACGAGCAATACCCCCGAATAATACACATCACCTCATTAGCTATAACTCATAATTTTCTTAGCTCTTTCCCGCTCGAAAAATCATTTGGACATAACCTCGTCGTAGTAGTTTATGTATAATACTAATAATTATTATACTACTGATAATAATAATAATAAGATTAATAATAATATTAATCTTAATAATCTTAATAATAATAATAATAATAATAATAATAATAATAATAATAATAATAATAATAATAATAATAATAATAATAATAATAATAATAATAATAATAATAATATATATGTAGAGAGATTAAGAGATTGAGAGATAAAAGTGAATGGATTCGGTAGAAAATAAGCGAGCTTTATAGATGTATACCCTTACTGCCATGCGATCGCATGGCTTCTCAGTGCAATTCACATGTGATCGCATGGGGTGCCCTGACAGCTCACAATGTTTTGTTGTTTTGCTTGTCGACATAATTAAATAAATATATAATTTATATAATTTATATTAATTAATTATATATTAGATTATATTCTCGTGCCTAGTTAACTTGTAATTTTGGTTCCGATGTCTTGTACGTTTACGTTCGACTTATGTCCCAGTTTCGGTTTTTCGAACGTCCTTTCGTATGCTTAGAAAACTTGTACTTTACATTTCGTAATTCGTACGTTTGTCAAAATATAGTCTTAAAGTACCAATAAACTATATTAATCACAGTGTATCTTGAACTTTCGAATGTTTTGGTCATTTGCTTCTATAACTTAACGTCTTAATATATAATAATATTATTTTAAATCAAAACGTTTTATATCTAAGTTAATATTACATTTTTATAACATTTGTAAAATATACATACATTTTCATTTTGAAATAGTGTTTTACTGTAGCAAAATGATTTTTACTGTAGTAAATAGTAATTTTCGAAAACACTGTAGCTTTTCGGGTACTGTAGCAATTCGAAAATACTGTAGCAAATTAGTGTTTTACTTTTTCATCTTAAACGTTTTAGTTAACTTATCTAAATATCAATCGAATCAAATAACGAATGTTACTATCGTTTACTAAATAACTTGAAATTATATATATGTATATATCTTTATTTAATATACATAAATCAGTTTTTAAATACACATTGCAAGTTATTTATAATTAATTTTAATAATTAATATTCCAACTTATTGTATATATATATATATTTATATATATATATATCTATTTACAAATAGATGTTCGTGAATCGTCAGTCAATAGTCAAAGGTTAACTGAATATATAACATTACTTCAAAAATTTTGAGAATCAACTTTACAGACTTTGCTTATCGTGTCGGAAACATTAATCGTTTAAAGATTAAGTATAAATTTGGTCAGAAATTTTCGGGTCGTCACAGTACCTACCCGTTAAAGAAATTTCGTCCCAAAATTTGATCGAGGTCGTCATGGCTAACAATAAGAATGTTTTCATGACAAATATGAGTTGAAAATTAGAGTTTTATTACCATTGAGTAATATAGATAAATAATTCGAATATGTGAAGAGTACGAGTGAAGCTGTCACAAAAAGTTGAGATAGAGATTTAACTTTTGACGTAGTCACGGTGATTTCCGGATTTCAAGGAATTTAAAGATAATCCTTGAAATCTATAAAAGATTTGATTCTCCGGTAATCAAGTAAATTATGATCCTCTTTGATTAATTGCGATAATCTGCCTCGATTGCTATGTATGATATTTCGCTATAACTCAACCTCTTCCGTTCTATTATTTTCATTACTCCTACATCTTTTTCCTCATTTCATACCTCCCAATAGGTTCTGAAAATGTTAAATCCAGTCCTGATTCTTGATATTTTCCTGGCTATCGTATCCTTCATTCTACTTTTTTCATCTGCCACCAGAGGAAGTTATTTTCTTCTACTATTACCTTGGGGTTATAATGTTTTTAATTCTCCCGTGTCTTTACGTTGCAATACGTATTGATATACACGGTTTGTAATTTATGTGTTGTTGTCAGGCCTTATATTTAGGAGTTCCATGCTTTTGTTTTTCCTTCCCGACTTCAAGTCAAGCGAATAATGGTCCAGAATTCGTAGGTATAGAGTTTCGAATGAACATGGCTAATGTTTTAAGAGAGAAATTGTAATAGCATGATCTTGATTAGTTAAATTACCAGAATTCAAGAGAAAAGATAGAACTATCAAGAAATTATGTTCTTGATATGTTTATATACTAGACAGAGTATAAGAGTTGTGTAACATGGCACATGATGACGTTATGATCTGTGAATCATCACGTTCCATTAGAAACTCATCATGACTTACTGTAATATAATCACGTTGATCAAGTGTCATTATATTATACTAACTCATGCTTCAATTCCCAACACTACTTTAAAAACATTCATATTTTAAATCCAAATTTTTCAGATTTTAGAAACTAAAACAGTTTCCTTTATGATGTAACGCAGATAGCGCGAAGACATATATAATTTCAGATGAAAATATCTTCAGAAATATCGAGGATATTTTTAATGAAAGATACGATGATATCTTAGAATTTCTAATTTCGAAAGGTGATGAAGAATATTTGTCCGCAAAGGTTTAGAGTCAGGAGCAAGGTATTCGTTAATGACTTCAGCAGACACTGAATCATTTGGATTCTTTGAAGGCAGGTTTAGTCTTTGTGATTTGTCCACAGCCTCCTTCATGGTTTGCTCAATCCGTTTTCTAGTTCCAAACCTTCTCTTTTTCTGAGCTTTGCCAACACACTATTCTTTATCATCAAACTTTTGGCTGTTAAGGTCGTTTACAGTTTTTGCTGCTTAATCAGCATTTTTCAAAATTTCAAGAACTGATTTGTAGGCTGGGCGCTTTTCAGAATTTCATAATGGAAGATCATAATTCTAAGAGATAATTGTTATATGTATGCATATAATTGTTGATGTAGAAACACTGCGAGATTCAAAATACTGATTGCTAATTCCCTGTAGTTGGTATGACAATTATTGTTACAAGATGTGGATGAGTACATGATAGAGTTTCAATGAGTATAATGATTTTTCGGAAGGTCAAAGATCAAAGAAGTTGTTGGTAAGTTTACTGCTAATGTGACGAGATATAAAAGGTTCCCCTGTAACAATGATGAAGGGGTAATCGTTATAATAAGGCTTATTCGAATGAAAAATTGAAGTTGATTTGCTGGGGGTGTGACAAAACTGGCTACTTTGAAAAGGAATTGCAAAGTTATTTTCGGTAATAATAATGTCAAAGGATCTAGCACAGTTTTGAATTCAAAGTATGGTTTTGTAAGATGTGAAAATCTAATAGTGATATCTTCTGTTAAATCTTGACTCGGATTCTGATCTGTCAAAAATCAGAATGTGTAATCAAATTTGTATGAAAATGGTTGTTATGATTCTTATGGAAGATGTTTTCTAGAAAGTTTCGAGTACATCGAAGATAAAAGTGTAAAATCAAACATGTAGTTGATTAATACACTAGGTTTATTATGAAATGGAATTCATTGAGTTGAAACAGAGATTGTAGTTAATGATGGTTAAGTCGTTAACGAAGGATGTACATCATAGCATATTAGTAATATGAATTAACCGAGTAGTACTTACCCCTAAAAATTTCATACGTAATAGCTTAGTACGGAAAGATATATTATGGTTTTCAAAATTTATATATAAAAGATATACATATAAATTTTTCATAGGGAATGAGTTAACATTTCATAACTCATTGATATAATATACTCGTTGTTGCTTGTGGTGTCGATACCGTTGATGGTTATAGAGCTGATGTAGCTTGTGGTGCTACAGGTTTTGCCGGTGTTGGTGATACTAACGGTACTGTTGATGTTGCTGGTAAAACAAGTCTAGCTTGTAAATCGTGCACCATTCCGGCCAGGGTTTCTACTCTTCCTTCTATCGTTTCGGTCTACTCATCTGGTTTACGGTTAGAACTAGAATAAGTAATCTCTAAAACTTTTAGAAACTACATATTCTCTGCAGAATATTTCTTCAAGGAAGTGATGAGTCAATACTTCATCTATAACGACCCATCCTAATCCATCTGGACCAATACATTACATTTGGTTACATCGCGACGTACTTGACCTCTATATGATACATTTTACAAACATTGCATTAATTTTTAAAAGACAAACTTTCATTACATTGAAAGTTGACGGCATGCATACCATTTCATAATATATCCAACTATAATTGACTTAATAATAATCTTGATGAACTCAATGGTTCGAATGCAACGTCTTTTGAAATATGTCATGAATGACTCCAAGTAATATCTCTAATATGAGCAAATGCACAGCGAAAGATTTCTTTCATACCTGAGAATAAACATGCTTTAAAGTGTCAACCAAAAGGTTGGTGAGTTCATTAGTTTATCATAAATAATCATTTCATAATTTTAATAGATCATAAGATTTCATATTTCAATTTCTCATAAACATCATGCATAAAAATCATTCATATGGATTGAACACCTGATAATCGATCTTAACAAGATGCGTATAGAATATCCCCATCATTCCGGGACAACTTCGGACATGATAAATTCGCCATCATTCCGGGACAACCTCGGACATGATAAAAAGGGCATATTCGATTTCGATAATTCAACCATAGAATGTAGTTTTGATTACTTGTGTCTATTTCGTAAAACCGTTATAAAAGTAGCGCATGTATTCTCAGTCCCAGAAATATATATTGCAAAAGCATTTAAAAAGGGAGTAATGAAACTCACAATACAATATTTTATAGTAAAAATATTCATACGACGATACTGAATAATGCAGGGTTGGCCTCGAATTCACGAACCTATATCATTTGTATATAAATTAAAATGTATAATCGTAATCGAACAAGTTTATATATTATATCTTAAATTATATATTATACTTATTTAGTTTGTGTATATATTGAAAATGTTTAATATCTATATATTTAGTTATATTAATATATCTATATATATATGGTTAGAATTATATAAAAATATCATTAGTTTGTTATATATAAGTATTTATATAAATAATATTATTATGTTTGATATGTAGGTATATAAACTATTAATATAATTACAATATATGTATTAAGTATATTTTAGGTACAAAATATTTATTTGTAACAAAAATGATAGTTTCGACAATAATGATTTATTAATAATAACTTTCTTAATATCGATAATACTAATAATAATAAGATTTGTTAAAATTGATACTTATGTTAATAATAATAATAGTAAAACTAATAATTACAAAAATGATATTAATACTAATATTAGTGAAAATAATAATAACTTGTATTGTTTTTGTAATAATAATAATAATAATCCTAATCATAATCATAATAATAATAGTAGTACTAAAATGATAAATTAATAACGATAATAACATTAATAATACTTATAGTAATAATAATGATAATTGTTATAACACTTATTATGATACTAATAATAATTATTATAATACTTATAATAACAATAATAATAATAATAATAACAATATCAATAACCATAGTAAGAACACTAATAATAATAATAACAATAATACTTGTAATAATATCAATTACTAATAATAAACATAACAATAATTATCATAATAATAATAAAAATGATAATATTAATAATAATACTAATAATAATAATGGAATTAAAAGTAAGAGTGTATACCCTTTGAAAGTTTTTCTAAAAAGATATGTCCCATTCAAGACTCGAACCCATGACCTCTCGAAAACCCGCAAACACTCCAGACCAGCCGAGCTAGCCCATTTATCTGATTTAAAACAGAAACTGATTTTATAAAACCCGTATTATTTGTTTTTCCCTTATCTTCTTCTTCAACATTGAATTCAAACGACCAGGGATCAATCCCACTTATTAATTGGTTTTTATCTAATTTTAGGGTTAATGAATAACACAGGAACAATTACAGATTGATTTAAAACAACAAACAACATGAAAAAAAACTGTAACAGCTCGTTCGTGTTCTTCCCTAACTAGAAATCGATTTGTTAATTTGAGAAAGTTTTAGAATAAGATTATAACATGAAAAAGGTTTTAAACCGTTTATGTAAACTATACGATTCATCAATTGATCCTATAACACAAAAACGAATTCGAATTTAACCATAAACACTTCAGTTGACTTTTGAATTTACATCTTTGACCTCAAAATTTGGATTCAATATGATGAATTGGACTTTGAAAATTTACAGAAAGTTTGTTCGAAAGGTTCCTAACAAAACTGTATTATCACATTTTGTGATTGATTTTCAAAACCGAGATTTTTAAAAATTTAACACGAACAGAGCTGTGTACCTGTTCTTCTTTTATTTCTGAATAATTTTCGATAATCTGGGGATAATTAAATTGATAATTGATAGGTAATGAAAGAAGTGATTGAGTTTACTAAAATCACGGACCAATGTTACTGATTAAAAATCCAATTTAGTCGACACAATATTCGATCAGTACAAGAAAAATATAAAAAAAATAAGCCTTGATTACGATGGGTAACAACTTGTACTGATTTTGTTTTTGATGAAATCAATTAAGCAGACCAATTAGATAGGATGGATATCCACATCAAACTGAATTTGTATATATATGTGATAGAGTTTTAGTTAATAAATATTAATACAAAATTTATTAATATTAATAATAATACATATTAATAATAATTATAATATTAACACTAATAAATAATAATAATGATGTAAAAGAAATTGTAATAATAATATTATTAATATAACAACTATATGTTTAATTTACATTTACTATTACAATTTATTAGTTATGTAATATCTAATGGTTATATTTATAATAACATGTATCTAATATTTAATATTTATACATTACAATATATATACTAATAATAATAACAATCTATTTAATAATATTATTGATATTGTTCCTTAATAATAATTTTAGTAATGATAATAGTGTTAATATAATTGTTTTATTCAAACTTGTAATTAAGTTTAATATACTACCATTTATTATAATATCTACCAATTATATAATTTTGTTGAAGCTTTAATATTTATTAATTAATTATATATATATATATATATATATATATATATATATATATATATATATATATATATATATATATATATTACAATATTATATATGTATAGATTTCATATATATATTTACATATTTATTTATACATCGATGTTCGTGAATCGTCGGGAATAGTCAAAAGTCAAATGGTTTCATGTAAACAGTTCACAAATTTTGAGACTCAACATTACAGACTTTGCTTATCGTGTCGAAATCAAATAAAGATTAGGTTTAAATTTGGTCGAAAATTTCCGGGTCGTCACAGTACCTACCCGTTAAAGAAATTTCATCCCCGAAATTTGATCGAAGTCATCATGGATAACTATAAGAATGTTTTCATGACTTATATGAATTGGAAATTAGAGTTTTATCAACAATGAACAATATGGATAAAACAATTTGTTTATGTGAAGAATACGAGTGAAGTTATTACAAAAGAGTGAAATGAATAAATGTAAATTTGTCATATCTTTTGACGTGGATAAGATTGATTTCCAGAATTCAAGGGATTTGAAGAAAATCTTTGTAATAAGATTTGATCCTTCGGTAACTAAGGAAATTAGGATCCTCTTCGATTAAATGCGATAATCTTTCTCGATTGCTCTGTCGAATATTTCACTATAAATCCACTCTTTTTGTTTCCTTATTTCCACATCTCCCATCTTCTTTACTTTCTTCTTTAATTCTTACTTCCCTCATATTCGTCAATATGCTTGATCCAGTTCTGATCCTTGATATGTTTTTAACTATCACAACAATCATCCTCCTCTTCCAACTTCCACCGGAGGAATCTGTTTATTTCTATTTCGCTCTTGGGGTGGTGATTTTTATAATCCTTCCTTGCATTTGTATTTCCATAGTAATTGACATCTACAATTAATGATCTTTTCTATTTGCCGTGATCTATACTCCCCGTTCTATTTCAGAACTTCATGCTTTTGTTTTCTTTTCGCAAGTAATGATCTAGAATTCATAGGTATGAAGTTTCGAATTACAAGGTAGAAAGAAAAGATAGTAGCACGATTTAATTTGTCAAATTACCAGAATATCCGAAGACAGAACTATCAAGAATATATATTCTTAATATGTTTTAAGATTAGGTAGAATGTAAGAGTCGTGTAAAATGGCACATAATGACGGTATATTCTGTGAATCATCATTTTTCATTAAAAACTCAGCATGACTTACTGTAATGTAATCACGTTGATCAAGTGTCATTATATTATGCTAAATCATGCTTCAATTTCCAACACTACTTCAAAAACATTCATACTTCAAACTCGAAGGTTTCAGAATTTAGAAACTAAACAGTTTCCTTTATGATGTAATACAGATAACGTGAAGAGATAAATGATTTTAGATAAGAATAGTTATGAAAATATCTTCAGAAATATCGAGGATATTTATAATGAAAGATACGATGATATCTTAGAATTTCTAGTATCGATGGATGAAGAAGAAGATTTGTCCGTAAAGGTTTAGAGTCAAAAGCAAGGTATTCGTTAATAACTTCAGCAGATACTGAATCAATTGGATTCTTTGAAGGTAGATTTAGTCTTTGTGATTTGTCTACAGTCTCCTTCATAGTTTCGCATAATCTGCTTTTCGGAACTAAATTCTCTATTGAACGTTTCCAACAATCCATTCTTTATCATCATACTTTTGACTATTAAGGTCGTTTACAGTTTTTGCTGCTTCATCAACACTTTCCAAAATTCAGAGAACTGATTCGTAAACTGGGTGCTTTTTAGAATTTCAGAATGGAAGAACATAATTCTAAGAGATAAATGTTATATGTATACATATAATTGTTGGTGTAGAAACGTTGCGAGATTCAAAATACTGATTGTTGATTCCCGGTAATTGGTATGTAATTCTCGTTATAAGATGTGGATGAGTATATGATAAAGTTTCGATAAAGATAATGATTTTTCGAAAAATTAAGGATCAACAAAATTGTTGGTAAGTTTACTGCTAATGTAGTGGAACATAAACGGTTCCATGGTAACAATGATGGAAAGAGTAATTGTTATAATAAGGCTTATTCGAATGAAAACTTAAAGTTGATTTGCTGGAGCTGTGACAAAATTGGCTAATTTGTAAAGGAATTGCAAAGTTATTTTCGGTAATAATAACGCTAAAGGAATTAGCACAGCTACGTGATAAACGTTTACTCAGGTTCCGAGAGTTTTTAGGTGCGTAACTATATGCATAAATCTTTCCTTCCGTAGATGAAGTGTGGTTGGTTCATCCTCTAGATTGAGGTGTTTTCAAGAATCATGAAAGGTTTGAACGCAGATTGTAATCATCAAGATACAAATGAGGTTTAAGATGAAATCAAGTGGCAAACTTGAAGAATTGTTTAGTTTCATATGTTATAATCAATATTTTAATTCGTTTTAATTGTCCAATATTGGTAGTCCCCAGTTAGTAATTTAATAATTCATATATAGTTTAATATATAATATTCGAATTAATTTATACGTATCGTGACCCATTGTATACATGTCTCAGACTCGATCACAACTCAAAGTATATATATTATTATAGAATCAACCTCAACCCTGTATAGCTAACTCGATCATTACCGCATATAGAGTGTCTATGGTTATTCCAAATAATATATATAGATGCGTCGATATGATATGTCAAAACCTTGTATACGTGTCCTGATATTTAAAGTGCGTAAAATAAATACAGAAATTAAATGACGATAACTAAAATTGCGAGAATATAAATTGCGATAAATAAAATGTAAACAGTTAGCTAAGAACAGTTAGCTAGGATTTCGCTAGCGTGGATTCTTAACAAAATTTTTCATAGTTAACTTGTTTGTTTCTAACAAATTTTATTTTTGTCCAATATTTTCTTCATTATGCCACTTGTTGGATTCTGATAGGTCAAAATCCAAATATGAAATTGAATGAAAATAGTTATTCTGCGGTGAACGGATTTGTATATCTTATGGATGTAAGTAGGATAGTAAATGACTGTTGAATCAGATTGGAAGAATGTACAGTGTAGCTTATTAATGTGAAATCTAAATATTCCTCGGGTATTACCTACCCGTTAAATATTTTCACCATTAACAGTTTGTACATAAGAATTTTTAATTACAATCTTTATGAAAATATATATACATATATATTTTCTTCAGATATAATCATGGATTTAATGAGTTAATGTGATATTAACCTCATTCAATTTTTGGTTGAAACTAGAAATGAATAATCTCTAACATTAGAGATTACATAATCACCATGAAGAACGAAGATAATTGATATAGAAAGATGTATATAACGAAGATCATGCTCGAGATACGGGTTGTGATGTTGAGACGTGTGGTGTTGAGGCCTATGTTGTTGGTGGTGTTGTTGGTGGTACTGTTGGTGCCGATGATGTTGCTGAAGCTGGTACGTTTTGCACCATATTTTCCAAGGCTATAATTCGGGTGCGAAGCTCGTTGACTTCTGCTATTACTCCAGGATGATTGTCGGTTCGGACGAGCGGATGAATAAGATCTAGAATCTGAGATAGTATATAATCTTCACGAGATACTCTAGAAATGAGAGAGAAAATAGTATCACGAACATGTTCGCCGGTAAGTGGTTCAGGTTCTTCGCTAAGAGGGCAATAATTTGGGTGGAAGGGATTGCCTTCTTCTTGTCTCCAATGATTTAGTAGACTACGAACCCATCCCCAATTCATCCAGAACTGATGATGGCTGATTGGTTGATCCATTCCTGTTACACTGCTTTCGGAGCTCGAGTGAAAATCCATATCGGAATGGTTGTCGAAATCTAAGGAATTTGAACTAGTTGCGAGTCCCATCATGTACTGTTAGATAAAGGGTTTTCGATATGAAATGTTTTTCAGATATAGGATGATATTCTAATTACACAGAATACCTATCTATAGTACAGAAGATCCCGTAGATTACGGAGGGAATTAAGGAATATACTAGGCAAAGTTTACAGTAACAGATACGCTAAGATATGAATTTTTGTCTATACACTATTCATGCAATCAATGCAGTAAGATGTGTCTAGACTAAGAGTGATAAGCAAGTGATTCCCTAAGAATGATAAGCAGGTAATTTTTAACAAAAATGATAAGCAAAACTTTTGACATGCAGACACGGTCGAAGTCCAGACTCACTAATGCATCCTAACGACTATTAGTTAGACACACTAATGCAGACCTGGTTCGCTAAGACCACCACTCTGATACCACCTATAATGACGCGATCGTATGATTATAAACGATTCACAATAGTTGATTACATCGCGAGGTACTTGACCTCTATATGATACATTTTACAAACATTGCATTCGTTTTTAAAAGAAAAACTTTCATTACATCGAAAGTTGATGGCATGCATACCATTCATAATATATCAAACTATAATTGACTTAATAATAATCTTGATGAACTCATTGACTCGAATGCAACGTCTTTTGAAATATGTCATGAATGACTCCAAGTAATATCTCTAATATGAGCAAATGCACAGCGGAAGATTTCTTTCATACCTGAGAATAAACATGCTTTAAAGTGTCAACCAAATGGTTGGTGAGTTCATTTGTTTATCATAAATAATCATTTCATAATTTTAATAGACCACAAGATTTCATATTTCCATTTCTCATAAACATCATGCATAAAAATCATTCATATGGATTGAACACCTGATAATTGACCTTAACAAGATGAATATAGAATATCCCCATCATTCCGGGACAACTTCGGACATGATAAATTCGCCATCATTCCGGGACAACTTCGAACATGATAAATTCGCCATCATTCCGGGACAACTTCGGACATGATAAAAAGGGCATATTCGATTTCAATAATTCAACCATAGAATGTAGTTTTGATTACTTGTGTCTATTTCATAAAACAGTTATAAAAGTAGCGCATGTATTCTCAGTCCCAAAAATATATATTGCAAAAGCATTTAAAAAGGGAGTAATGAAACTCACAATACAATATTTTGTAGTAAAAATATTCATACGACGATAATGAACAATGCAGGGTTGACCTCGGATTCACGAACCTATATCATTTGTATATAAATTAAAATGTATAATCGTAATCGAACAAGTTTATATATTATATCTTAAATTATATATTATACTTATTTAGTTTGTGTATATATTGAAAATTTTTAATATCTATATATTTAGTTATATATATATATATATATATATATATATATATATATATATATATATATATATATATATATAAATTATATATCTATATATATATATATAAATAAATTTTTATATATATATATATATATATCTATATTATAAATAAATTATATATATAAGTAAATTTTTAATATATATATATATATATAAATTTTATATATATATATATATATATATATATATATATATATATATATATATATATATATATATATATATATATATATATATATATATGGTTAGAATTATATAAAAATATCATTAGTTTGTTATATATAAGTATTTATATAAATAATGTTATTATGTTTGATATGTAGGTATATACACTATTAATATAATTACAATATATGTATTAAGTATATTTTAGATACAAAATATTTATCTGTAACAAAAATGATAGTTTCGACAATAGAGATTTATTAATAATAATAACTTTCTTAATATCGATAATACTAATAATAATAACGATATTGTTAAAATTGATACTTATGTTAATAATAATAATAGTAAAACTAATAATTACAAAAATGATATTAATACTAATATTGGTGAAAATAATAATAACTTGCATTGTTTTTATAATAATAATAATAATAATCCTAATCATAATCATAATAATAATAGTAGTACTAAAATGATAAATTAATAACGATAATAACATTAATAATACTTATAGTAATAATAATGATAATTGTTATAACACTTATTATGATACTAATAATAATTATTATAATACTTATAATAACAATAATAATAATAATAACAATATCAATAACCATAGTAAGAACACGAATAATAATAATAATAATACTTGTAATAATATCAGTTACTAATACTAAACATAACAATAATAATAATAATAATAATAATAATAATAATAATAATAATAATAATAATAATAATAATAATAATAATAATAATAATAATAAAAATGATGATAATAATAATAATAATAATAATAATAATAATAATAATAATAATAATAATAATAATAATAATAATAATAATAATAATAATAATAATAATAATAATAATGGAATTAAAAGTAAGAGTGTATACCCTCTGAAAGTTTTTCTAAAAAGAAATGTCCCATTCAAGACTCGAACCCGTAACCTCTCGAAAACCCGCAAACACTCCAGATGTGATGACCCGGAAATTTCCGACTAAATTTAAACTTAATCTTTTAATGATTCCGACACGATAAACAAAGTCTATTAAACCGAGTCTCAAAATGTTGGAACTATTTTTCATGAATGCATTTGACCTTGACTACTCCCGACGATTCACGAATAATTAATTGTAAATAGATATGTGTGTATGTATATATAAATAATAATTCGAAATATAATTTGATGTATTATATGTTGTTGTTATTAAAAATTAATAAAATAACAATAGGATATTATAATAATTATTATTTAAAATGTATCTCTATATATAAATAAAGTATATTAAAAATAAATATTAAATGATTGTAATACTCGTTTGATGTTTCAATTGATATTAAGCAAGCTAAATTCGAACTTACGTGATGTTAGATTTAACGATGATCCGAAAATAGGTCGTATCAATTTTAGCTTTGTTAAAAATATATTTATAATCTATTTTATTAATTTCAAAAATATTTAATTTTTAGTTGGGATCGAGCTCGAATGACAAGTCAATTTTTATGAACGATATTAAACAAGTTTAAGACTCGAACTTATGAGAAATTGGAATTAAATATTGGTCCATAATTAAGTTATGTAAAGTTTAGATTTATAAAAAAAATATATATATTTTTTTTACTTTGATAAGTTGAATTTTAATACTCCGTACAGATTGTTTGGAATTAAAATATAAATAGTAGATGCACTTTTTTTTATCAGGTTTCAAACATTTAATGACCAAAATAAATAAATATATTTAATTTAAAAATTTGAGATTTTTCGGAAGACGTTTAGATGTTAACTGTTTAGCAATGGACCACGATATCACCATCCGAGATATAGTGTCGGCAGTAGAATAGTTATATATTCCCGTGATTTAATTATGGGATATTACTTTTGCTTTTCCTTGTTTCATTCTAATCCAACTAACTAGGCTATATATAATAGATATATAATATGCACAGGCATAAACATATACATATGCATATATTCACTACAACTAAACCCGCTTCCGGGTTCCCTTCTCAATCGAGCCAAACATCCAAGAACAACCTCACCGGCCACCACTCGCCACCACGAGCAACCATTACAATCGGCACCTGCTACAACTGTTTTTCTAATTTCATTTTCGAACCACCATCTCCATTCGAGTTACCCATTTAAACACCACTTTCAACATCATCATTAATCCATTATAAGAACCACCCTCACTATCACGTTACAGCAATCTCGAATCGGATCAAACTTCATCATTAATCCATTATAAGAACCACCCTCACTATCACGTTACTCAATGATGATAAAACTCCATTATCACCTTATATTTGTCATGAAAACCTTCTTATTATTATCCATAACAACCTCTATCAAATTTCGGGGACGAAATTACTTTAACGGGTAGGTACTGTAATGACCCGGAATTTTTCGACCAAATTATACTTATGAGATTAATATTTACATAAATTAAACCATACCAACATGATAAGCAATCCAATTTGTTGAGACTTGTGTTTTTGAAAAGAGTTTTACACAACGTTTGACCGTCCAATATGACCGATGATATCACGAACTATATAACATACGATAATTATACGTTTGTGTATATATATGTATTTATATATATTTAACATGATCTAAGGATGGTTTAACATCTCATTTTGTACTAATGACAATGAGTTATAAGTATATTTTGAAACTACTAACTTAAGTTTTTAAAACGATAACTATACGTAACATTCTTTGATATATATACTTATAATCTATAATGCTTATACATGTATCGTATATATAATGTATTTAATCACTTTTAAGGACTTAAATACATAAAACAATATAAGTATATTCACAAAAGATAGCTATATTTGAATTCTCATTCCGTTTCCTCAAGATTTCTATACGTATATCTAGGCTATATGTACCCATATCATACCCAGCTTCTATATGTATTTACTATTGGTATATACACATCAAATCAACATCCTAATCAACATTATTACTGCCCTAGATATGAGGTAACTAGAATTTGTCAAGTAGTATGAATTATTAGTAAGAAAACAAAATTAGGAATCATTTTCTTTCTTTATAAACTAAAAACATTTTTATAAATAAACACCATTTCTTCACTCCATTTTCTCATAACTACACCCTCATTTCTCTCTCAAAATACTCCTAACTTCATACTTGATCATCTCTAAGCATTTTCCACATCATTTAGCTTCAATTACAAGCCTTAAACACCATAAGAAAACTCTTTCAAGAACATATCAAAATAACCACCCATTTGAAGAAGTTTACTTCCAACCTTTTTATCTAACTCCACCACTCTTTGATTCCAAGATTATTTCTTATCTTTTGCAGTAACTTTGTCCAAGTAACTTGAAGTAGTAACCTTGTTCATAATCTTATTCAATTCATATTCATATAGCTATCTTATTTTGGGGTATAAAATTTTAACAACAAGAACATAGTTTGAATGATTTCAAACTTGTTCGCAAACTAAATAGATCCTTCTAACTTGACTTTTAAAACACTTCAAGACCTGTAATATATCATAATGATATGCTAACCTAACAAGATATAACTTGGTTTTATAAAGAACATCTTAAAAACTGAATCTACGTCGTCGGAGTGCAACCGGGGGCTGTTTTGGGTTGGATAATTAAAAACCATATTGAACTTTGAATTGGAAGTTCATGTTCTGGAAAAATGATATTTCTTATGAATATGTTAACACATAAAAATTTCATGGTTTAACTCAAAGTGTAAGTATTTTTAGAAAAATGATCATTAAATGTTGTTTTTATGATGGAAAATGATCACTTTCATAAGTTTCACTAAAGTTTGACCTATAATCTATGATTTCGAATACAAATTAAGGTATTTTCAGTTCATATTCTTAAAATTTGACTCGATCCAAGGAAGTGGCAAGTTGAACCAACAAAAACGGAGTTGTAATGAAGAAACTACGACTAAAACAAGATTGGGTATCCGAAGCTAGTTTAGCTACGAAAATATTTGGAGAAAAAGTAAATTAATCATATCTTTTCTAGTTAATATGATATTTTATATATAATTACTTATGATTTGATTTTATATATTTCAGGACCACCCGTAAACAACACGAGAAGATTAATCATAAGACCTCATGATTGTACGCAACACGTCATTTGACAACACGGTACTTTATGTACGCAACACGTCATTTGACAACATGGTACCATGGGTCGAGATTAATTCTGATCAATACGAATACGATGGAGTCTTTATTTATTTTATTTAAGCAACTAATTGTGGACCACTAACATCGGACTGCTAACTACGGACTAAGAAAATATTAAAAATATTAAAAGTATATATATATGTAACGATTACTTAAAAAGAAAATATGTTGATATATTATATATATGGTTAGGTTCGTGATATCTATCGGAGACCAAGTCGAATTAAATACCTTCAAGGCAAAAGTGAGTTTTATTTGCTCCCTTTTTAATTGCTTTTGCAGTATATATTTTTGGGCTGAGAATACATGCGCTGCTTTTATAAATGTTTACAAAATAGACACAAGTACTTAAAAATATATTCTACGTTGAGTTGTACCACTGGCATATTTCCCTGTAGCTTGGTAACTACTATTTACATGGGTATTGTAAACGCGAATCCTGTTGATAGATCTATCGGGCCTGACAACCCCAACCGGACTGGACGACCAGTATTCAACGGTTGCACAGTACTTCATTTTGGTGACTACACTTGGTACGGTGTAGTGAGATTTCTTAATAAAGGGAATATGCGACGTTGATTAAATGTTAAGTATGGTTACCAAGTGCTCAACCACTTAGAATGCTTTACATACACTTGCGAGTGTATTATGTTTATGATTATGAAATCTTGTGGTCTATTAATATATTGAAATGATTGTTATGATAAACCTATGAACTCACCAACCTTTTGGTTGATACTTTAAAGCATGTTTATTCTCAGGTACGAATTAAGTCTTCCGCTGTGCATTTGCTCAATATAAGGACATTACTTGGAGCCGATCATCGCAATGGGACCAAATGTTGATGATTTCGTCCAGGTGGATTAGGACGGGTCCTTTCAGTTGGTATCAGAGCGGTGGTCGTAGCGAACTGGGTCTTGCATTAGTGTGTCTAACTAGTAGTTGTTAGGATGCATTAATGAGTCTGGACTTCGACCGTGTCTACATGTCAAAAGATTTGCTTATCATTTCTAGTCGGAAATCATCTGCTTATCATCCTTAGGAAATTACCTGCTTATCATTCATAAGTCTAGACACATTTTACTGCATTTACTGCATTGATAGTGTATAGACGAATTCTTATCTTAGCATATCTGTTATTGCGAACTTTGACTGATATCTTTTCAAAGATTCTCCGTAATTTACGGGATTTTGGTATTATATATACATATGTAAATTATGTATTGAAGAGTACCAAATCTAACTCCTATAATCTATTCCATACCAAAAATTCATTTTCCCCATTATACAAGATGGATTCCGCATCTAGTTCGAATTCTTCAGATTCCGACAGTTATGCCGATATGGATTTCCATTCGGGCTCAGAAAGTAGCGTCACCGGAATGGATCAACCAATTTCCCATCATCTATTCTGGATGAATTGGGGATGGGTTCGTAATATACTAAATCACTGGAGACAAGAAGAAGGTCATCCATTCCATCCACCAAATTGCCCTCTTGGCGATGAACCTGAAGCACTTACCGGCGAACCTATTCGAAAAACCATTCTCTCTCTCATTTCTAGAGTATCTCGTTACGATTATATACTATCCCATATTACAAATCTTGTTCATTCGCTCGCTCCAACCGCCAATCATCCCGGTGTACTAGCAGAAGTTAACGAACTTCGCGATCGCGTGACGGCTTTGGAGAACATGGTACGAAGGTTGCAAACACCAGCAGCAGCACCAGCAGCATAATCAGCACCACCATCAATAACATCCACAATACCATAATCACCACTAACAAACAACATCCGCATCACACGTCTCGACATCATAATCTGTCCCACAAACATCAACATCATACGCACCATAGATACCAAGAAGTACCAACAATAATGAACGATGAAGTATTGATCCATAACTTCATTGATATTCTGCGAAGAATATGTGGTCTCAAAAAGTTTTAGAGATTTCTTATTCTAGCTCAAACCGAAAAGCAAATGAGATTAATATCATATTAACTCATTAAATTCATGATTTCATCTGAAGAAAATATATATGTATATATGTTTTCATAAAGATTGTAATTAAAAGTTCTTTTGAACAAAATATTAATGGTGAAATTTTTTTTTAACGGGTAGGTAATACCCGAGGAATAATTAGATTTCATCTTAATAAGTTACATTGTACATTCGTCGAAGCTGATTCAATAGTCATTTACTATCCTACTTACAACCACCGATATACGTATTCGTTCATCGCAGAATAACCATTTTCAATCAATTTCATATTTGGATTTTGACTTCCCAGAATCCAACAAGTGGCATATGAAGAAAACATATGACAAAATAAAATCTGTTAGAAACAAACAAATTAACTATGAAAAATTTTGTAAAGAATCCACGCTAACTGTTCCAGCTAACTGTTCCTAGCTAACTGATTACATTTTATTTATCACAGTTTATTTATCACAATTTAATTATCGCACTTTTATTTATCATCATTTAATTTCTGTAATTATTTTACGCACTTTAAATATCGGGACACGTATACAATGTTTTGACATATCATATCGACGCATCTATATATATTATTTGGAATCACCATAGACACTCTATATGCAGTAATGATCGAGTTCTCTATACAGGGTTGAGGTTGATTCTACAATAATATATATAGTTTGAGTTGTGATCGAGTCTGAGAGGTATACGGGTCACGACACGTATTAATTAATTCGTATATTATATATTAAACTATATATGAATTATTGGACTGTTATTGTGGACTATCGACTGTGGACTAATGACATTGGACAATTAAAATGAATTAAAATATTGATTATAACATATGAAACTAAACATTTCTTCAAGATTGCCACTTGATTTCATCTTAAACCTCATTGTATCTCGACGATTACAATCAGCGTTCAAATCTATCATGATTCTTAAAAACACCTCAATCGAGAGGATAAACCAACCGCACTTCATCTACGGAAGAAAAGATTGATGCATATAGTTATGCACCTGAAAAACCCTTGGAAACTGAGTAAACGTTTGACACGTATCTGTTCTAGTTCCTTTGACATTGTTATTACCGAAGATCGTTTTGCAATCCCTTTCCAAAGTAGCTAATTTTGTCACAGCTCCAGCAAGTCAACTCCGACTTTTCATCCGAAATAACTTTATTATAACCGCGATATATATGCGTACTCTTTATTTTTACTGGGGAACCTTTTATATTCCACAATATTACCATCAGCGATTAATCATTCTAAAAACACAATTCTCCTTAAACTACCTCGGTTTGATAACCGATGACCCAGATCAATTAACTTTGAAAATGCTGACGAAGCAGCATGTTGTAGATGATCTTAATGGCCAAAAGTTTGATGATAAAGAAAGGAGTGTTAGGAACGCTTGATAGAAAATTTAGTACCGAAAAGCGGATTATGTGAAACTATGAAGAAAGCCGTGGACAAATCACAAAGAATAAGTTTGCCTTCAAAGAATCCAAATGATTCTGTGCCTGCTGAAATCGTTAGTAAACATCTTATTTCTCATTCTAAACCTTCACAGACAAATCTTCTTCATCATCCATTGATATTAGAAATTCTAAGATATTCTCGTATGTTCTATTATAAATATCCTCCATATTTCTAGCGATATTTTCACAACTATTCTTATCTGAGATCATTTATCTCTCCGTAATATCTGCAACATAAAAGAAACTGTGTTAGTTTCTAAATTCTAAAACCTTCGAGTTTAAAATATGAATGTTTTGAAGTAGTGTTGGGAACTGAAGCATGGATTAGTATAATATAATGACACTTGATCAATGTCATTATATTACAGTAAGTCATGCTGAGTTTCTAATGAAGCATGATGATTCACAGTACCGTCATCATGTGCCATTTACACGACTCTTACATTCTATCTAATCTCTAAACATATCAAGAGAATATTTTTCTGGATGACTCGGTGTTCTCCAGGGTATTATGGTAATTTAACAAATCAAAATCGTTCTATTACCATTTTCTTCTTAGAGCATTAGCTATGTTCATTCTGAATTTCATATCTAGGAATTCCGGACCATTACTCGCTTGACTCGAAGTCGGGAAGAGAAAACGAAAGCATGAAGCTCCGAAAAATAATGAAGAATATAAACTTCGATAATAACCCCGAAATTACAAACCGTGAATATCGATACAGATAGCAATATAGAGACACGGGAGAATTAGAAACACTATAAACACAAGAGTATAGTAGAAGTAAATAGATTCTTCTGGTGGTAGATGAAAAAGAAGAATGACAGATATAAAAGTTAGGAGTATATCAAGAATCAGGACTGGATGGAGCATGTTGATGAATGCTTTAAAGTAAGAGTTAAGGGAGAAAGAATAGAAGGTGTGAGTCGTGGAAAATAAGGAAACGAAGGGGTGAATTTATAGTGAAATATCCGACAGAGCAATCGAAACAGATTATTGCATATAATCAAAGAAGATCCTGATTTTCTTAATCACCAAAGAACCAAATCTTATTATGTAAGATTCTCTTTAAATCCCTTAAATCCCGGAAATCAATCATAACTACGTCATCGGTTAAGACGAATATATTTTACTCATCTCACTCTTTTACGATAGTCTCATTTATATTCTTCGCATAATCGAATCATTTTATCTACATTACTCAATGATGATAAAACTCCATTATCACCTTATATTTATCATGAAAACCTTCTTATTATTATCCATAACAACCTCTATCAAATTTCGGGGACGAAATTTCTTTAACGGGTAGGTACTGTAATGACCCGGAATTTTCCGACCAAATTATACTTATGAGATTAATATTTACATAAATTAAACCATACCAACATGATAAGCAATCCAAATTGTTGAGACTTGTGTTTTTGAAAAGAGTTTTACACAACGTTTGACCGTCCAATATGACCGATGATATCACGAACTATATAACATACGATAATTATACGTTTGTGTATATATATGTATTTATATATATATTTAACATGATCTAAGGATGGTTTAACATCTCATTTTGTACTAATGACAATGAGTTATAAGTATATTTTGAAACTACTAACTTAAGTTTTCAAAACGATAACTATACGTAACATTCTTTGATATATATACTTATAATCTATAATGCTTATACATGTATCGTATATATAATGTATTTAATCACTTTTAAGGACTTAAATACATAAAACAATATAAGTATATTCACAAAAGATAGCTATATTTGAATTCTCATTCCGTTTCCTCAAGATTTCTATACGCATATCTAGGCTATATGTACCCGTATCATACCCAGCTTCTATACGTATTTACTATTGGTATATACATATCAAATCAACATCCTAATCAACATTATTACTGCCCTAGATATGAGGTAACTAGAATTTGTCAAGTAGTATGAATTATTAGTAAGAAAACAAAATTAGGAATCCTTTTCTTTCTTTATAAACTAAAAACGTTTTTATAAATAAACACCATTTCTTCACTCCATTTTCTCATAACTACACCCTCATTTCTCTCTCAAAATACTCCTAACTTCATACTTGATCATCTCCAAGCATTTTCCACATCATTTAGCTTCAATTACAAGCCTTAAACACCATAAGAAAACTCTTTCAAGAACATATCAAAATAACCACCCATTTGAAGAAGTTTACTTCCAACCTTTTTATCTAACTCCACTACTCTTTGATTCCAAGATTATTTCTTATCTTTTGTAGTAACTTTGTCCAAGTAACTTGAGGTAGTAACCTTGTTCATAATCTTATTCAATTCATATTCATATAGCTATCTTATTTTGGGGTATAAAATTTTAACAACAAGAACATAGTTTGAATGATTTCAAACTTGTTCGCAAACTAAATAGATCCTTCTAACTTGACTTTTAAAATACTTCAAGACCTGTAATATATCATAATGATATGCTAACCTAACAAGATATAACTTGGTTTTACAAAGAACATCTTAAAAACTGAATCTACGTCGTCAGAGTGCAACCGGGGGCTGTTTTGGGTTGGATAATTAAAAACCATCTTGAACTTTGAATTGGAAGTTCATATTATGGAAAAATGATATTTCTTATGAATATGTTAACACATAAAAATTTCATGGTTTAACTCAAAGTGTAAGTATTTTTAGAAAAATGATCATTAAATGTTGTTTTTATGATGGAAAATGATCACTTTCATAAGTTTCACCAAAGTTTGACCTATAACCTATGATTTCGAATACAAATTAAGGTATTTTCAGTTCATATTCTTAAAATTTGACTCAATCCAAGGAAGTGGCAAGTTGAACCAACAAAAACGAAGTTGTAATGAAGAAACTACGACTAAAACAAGATTGGGTATCCGAAGCTAGTTTAGCTACGAAAATATTTGGAGAAAAAGTAAATTAATCATATCTTTTCTAATTAATATGATATTTTATATATAATTACTTATGATTTGATTTTATATATTTCAGGACCACCAGTAAACAACACGAGAATATTAATCATAAGACCTCATGATTGTACGCAACACGTCATTTGACAACACGGTACTTTATGTACGCAACACGTCATTTGACAACATGATACCATGGGTCGAGATTAATTCTGATCAATACGAATACGATGGGGTCTTTATTTATTTTATTTAAGCAACTAATTGTGGACCACTAACATCGGACTGCTAACTACGGACTAAGAAAATATTAAAAATATTAAAAGTATATATATATGTAACGATTACTTAAAAAGAAAATATGTTGATATATTATATATATGGTTAGGTTCGTGATATCTATCGGAGACCAAGTCGAATTAAATACCTTCAAGGCAAAAGTGAGTTTTATTTGCTCCCTTTTTAATTGCTTTTGCAGTATATATTTTTGGGTTGAGAATACATGCGCTGCTTTTATAAATGTTTACAAAATAGACACAAGTACTTAAAAATATATTCTACGTTGAGTTGTACCACTGGCATATTTCCCTGTAGATTGGTAACTACTATTTACATGGGTATTGTAAACGCGAATCCTGTTGATAGATCTATCGGGCCTGACAACCCCAACCGGACTGGATGACCAGTATTCAACGGTTGCACAGTACTTCGTTTTGGTGACTACACTTGGTACGGTGTAGTGAGATTTCATAATAAAGGGAATATGCGACATTAATTAAATGTTAAGTATGGTTACCAAGTGCTCAACCACTTAGAATTCTTTACATACACTTGCGAGTGTATTATGTTTATGATTATGAAATCTTGTAGTCTATTAATATATTGAAATGATTGTTATGATAAACCTATGAACTCACCAACCTTTTGGTTGACACTTTAAAGCATGTTTATTCTCAGGTACGAATTAAGTCTTCCGCTGTGCATTTGCTCAATATAAGGACATTACTTGGAGCCGATCATCGCAATGGGACCAAAGTGGATTAGGACGGGTCCTTTTAGTTCAGTATCGTCGTATGAATATTTTTACTACAAAATATCGTATTGTGAGTTTCATTTGCTCCCTTTTTAAATGCTTTTGCAATATATATATATATATATATATATATATATATATATATATATATATATATATATATATATATATATATATATATATATATATATATATATATATATATATATATATATATATATTGGGACTGAGAATACATGCGCTGCTTTTATAAATGCTTTATGAAATAGACACAAGTGATCGAAACTACATTCTATGGTTGAATTATCAAACCGAATATGCCCCTTTTTAGCTTGGTAGCCTAAGAATTGGTGTTTATTATAATTGCCACCAATTGACGCGAATTCTAAAGATAGATCTATGGGCACTAACAAGCCCCAGTCAGAGAAATTGAACTGCTTTAGTACTTCGATTTATCATGTCCGATGTGAGTCCCAGAATGATGGGGATATTCTATATGCATCCTGCTAAGGTCGGTTACCAAGTGTTCAATCCATATGAATGAATTTTAATTCGCGAGTTACGCGTGTCAATATATCAAATCTTGTGGTCTATTAAAATGATAGAAATGAATGATTATGATAAACTAATGAACTCACCAACCTTTTGGTTGACACTTTTAAGCATGTTTATTCTCAGGTATGAAAGAAATCTTCGGCTGTGCATTTGCTCATTTTAGAGATATTACTTGGAGTCATTCATGACATATTTCAAAAGACGTTGCATTCGAGTCATTGAGTTCATCAAGATTAATATGAAGTCATTCATAGTTTGGATATATTATGAAAGGATATGCATATCTGTCAACTTTCGATGTAAGGAAAGTTTGTATTTTAAAAACGAATGCAATGTTTGTAAAATGTATCATATAGAGGTCAAGTACCTCGCGATGTAACCAAATGTAATGTATTCGTCCAGATGGATTAGGACGGGTCGTTAGAGTTGGTATCAGAGCGGTGGTCTTAGCGAACCAGGTCTTGCATTAGTGTGTCTAACTGATATGTATTAAGATGCATTAATGAGTCTGGACTTCGACCGTGTCTGCATGTCAAAAGTTTTGCTTATCATTTTTGTCAGAAATTACCTGCTTATCATCTTAAGTCTAAACGCATCTTACTGCATTCATTGCATGAATAGTGTATAGACAAAAATTCATATCTTAGCGTATCTGTTACTGTAGACTTTATCTGACACGTTTCCTTAATTCCCTCCGTAATTTACGGGATCTTCTGTACTATGTATAGGTATTCTATGTAATTAGAATATCATCTGATATCCGAAAATCATTTCATATCGAAAAAAACCCTTTACTCAATCGTACGAAATGGGACTCGCCACTAGTTCAAGTCTCTCAGATTCTGACATGGATGTTCACCTAAGCTCTGAAAGCAGCGTCAGCAGAATGAATCAACCAATCAGTTATCCCCAATTCATCTGATGGATTCGTAGTCTACTAAATCATTGGAGTAAGAAGAAGGCAATCCCTTTCATCCACCATATTGCCCTCTTAGCGAAGAACCTGAATCACTTACCGGCGAACCTGTTCGTAATACCATTTTCTCTCTCATTTCCAGAGTATCTTGTCATGATTATATTTTATCCACAATTCTAAACCTTATTCATCCGCTCGTTCCGACCAACAATCATCCTGGAATAATGGAAGAAGTCAACGAGCTTCGCGCTCGAGTAATCAATTTGGAAAACATGGTGCAAAACATACCAGCTTAAGCAACAGCACCGACAACACCAATACCACCAACAACAACATCCGTAGCACAAGCCTCAACACTACACGCCTCAAACTCACAGTCCGTACCTCCCGCATACTCATCATATTACATGATGACCTACATCGATTATCTTCGTTCTACATGACGTTCTACATCATTTATCTTCGTTCGATATGGCGATTATGTAATCTCTAATATTTTAGAGATTATATATTCTTGTTCTAACTGTAAATCAAATGAGTTTAATATCATATTGACTCATTAAATCCATGATTGCATCTGAAGAAAATATATATGTATATATATTTTCATAAAGATCGTAATTGAAAATTCTTTTGTACAAACTGTTAATGATGAAAATATTTTAACGGGTAGGTAATACCCGAGGAATATTTAGATTTCACATTAATAAGTTACACTGTACATTCTTCGAATCTGATTCAACAGTCATTTACTATCCTACTTACATTCACAGATATACGAATTCGTTCACCGCAGAATAACCATTTCCATTCAATTTCATATTTGAATTTTGATCTATTTGAATCCAACTAGTGGCATAATGAAGAAAACATTGGACAAAAATAAAATTTGTTAGAAACAAATAATTTAACTATGAGTAGAATTTTGATAAGAATCCACGCTAACTGTTCCTAGCTAACTGATTAATTCCGTATTACATTTTATTTATCGCAATTTATTTATCACAATTTAATTATCGCAATTTATTTATTGCAATTTAAATTCTCACAATTTTATTTATCGTTATTTAATTTATATTATTTATTTTACGCACTTTAAATATCGGGACACGTATACAAGGTTTTGACATATCATATCGACGCATCTATATATATTATTTGGAATAAACATAGACATCTATATGTAGTAATGTTTGAGTTAGCTATACAGGGTTGAGGTTGATTCTAAATAATATATATACTTTGAGTTGTGATCGAGTCTGAGACATGTATATAACGGGTCACGACACGTAATAATTAATTCGAATATTATATATTAAACTATATATGAATTATTGAATTGCTAACTGTGGACTATCAACTGTGGACTATTAACATTGGATAATTAAAATGAATTAAAATATTGATTATAACATATGAAACTAAACATTTCTTCAAGTTTGCCACTTGATTTCATCTTAAACCTCATTTGTATCTTGACAATTCCAATCTACGATCAAACCTTTCATGATTCTTGAAAACACCTCAATCGAGAGGATGAACCAACTGCACTTCATCTACGAAAAAAAAAGATTGATGCATATAGTCATGCACCTGAAAACACTCGGAACCTGAATAAACGTTTAACACGTATCTGTGCTAGCTCCTTTGGCATTGTTATTACCGAAAATAACATTGCAATTCCTTTTCAAAATAGCCAATTTTGTCACAGCTCTAGCAAGATCAACTTCGACTTTTCATTCGAATTAGCCTTATTATAACCTTGATATATAAGTTGCCTTTCGTTATCGTTACCGGAGAATCGTATACATCCCACCACATTAGCAGTAAACTTACCAGCAACTTCATTACTCATTGTCTTAAGTTTCTCCGAAGAATCATTATATTTATTCATTAAAACCATATCATATACTCATCCGTATCTTGTAACGAGATTTGCTATACCAATTACCGAGAATTAGCAATCAGTATTTTGAAATCTCGTAGCATGTTTACATCAATAACTATATGTATACATATAACATTTATCTCTTAGAACTATGATCTTCCATTTCTGGAATTCTGAAAAGCACCCAGTCTACGAATCAATACTCCAAAATTTTAAAAAAGCTGAATGAAGCAGCAGAAACTGTAGACAACCGTAAATGATCTTAACCGTCAGAAGTTTGATGATTAAGAATAGTATGTTGGCAAAGCTCAGAAAAGTTGGAACCAAAAAATGGATTAAGCAAATCATGAAGGAGGTTGTGGACAAATCACAAAGACTAAACCTGCCTTCAAAGAATCCAAATGATTCAGTATCTGCTGAAGTCATTAACGAATACCTTGCTCCTGACTCTACACCTTTACGTACAAATCTTCTTCATCATTCATCGATATTAGAAATTCTAAGATATCATCGTATCTTTCATTATAAATATCCTCAATATTTCTGAAGATAATTTTCATAACTATTCTTATCTGAAATCATTTATCTCTTCGCGTTAACTGTATTACATCAGAAAGGAAACTGTTTTAGTTTCTATATTCTGAAAAATTCGAATTTAAAATTTGAATGTTTTTAAAGTAGTGTTGGGAACTGAAGCTTGAGTTAGTATAATATAATGACACTTGATCAACGTGATTATATTACAGTAAGCCATGCTGAGTTTCTAATGGAACGTGATGATTCACAGATCATAACGTCAACATGTGCCATGTCACACAACTCTTACATTTTATCTAATCTCTAAACATATCAAGAACATAATTTCTTGACAGTTCTATCTTTTCTCTTGGATTCTGGTAATTTAACCAATTAAGATCGTGCTATTACAATTTCTTTCTTAGAACATTAACTCTGTTCATTCGAAACTTCATACCTACGAATTCTGGACCATTATTCGCTTGACTTAAAGTCGAAAAGAGAAAACAAAGGGATGGAACTCCAAAATATAAAGGAAACAAAGGGAGTGGATTTATAGTGAAATATCAGACAGAGAAATCGAGACAGATCATCGCATTTAACAAAAGAAGATCCTAATATCCTTAATTACTGAAGAATCAAATCTTATTACGAAGATTTTCTCTAAATCCCTTGAATTCCGAAATTCAACCGTGACTACGTCAAAAATTAAGACGAATCTTTATTTACTCGTTTCACTCTTTTGTGATAGCCTCACTCGTACACTTCGAATAATCGAATCGTTTCATTCATATTACTCAATGATGATAAAACTCTATTTATCAGCTCATATTCGTCATGGAAACATTTTTATTGTTAGCCATGACGACCTCACTCAAATTTCGGGACGAAATTTCTTTAACGGGTAGGTACTGTGACGACCCGAAAATTTCCGACTAAATTTAAACTTAATCTTTTAATAATTCCGACACGATAAGCAAAGTCTATTAAACTGAGTCTCAAAATGTTGGAACTATTTTTCATGAATGCATTTGACCTTGACTACTCCCGACGATTCACGGACAATTAATTGTAAATAGATATGTGTGTATGTATATATAAATAATAATTCGAAATATAATTTGATGTATTATATGTTGTTGTTATTAAAAATTAATAAAATAAAGATAGGATATTATAATAATTATTATTTAAAATATATCTCTATATATAAATAAAGTATATTAAAAATAAATATTAAATAATTGTAATACTCGTTTGATGTTTCAATTGATATTAAGCAAGTTAAATTCAAACTTACGTGATTTTAGATTTAACGATGATTCGAAAATAGGTCGTATCAATTTTAGCTTTGTTAAAAATATATTTAGAATCTATTTTATTAATTTCAAAAATATTTAATTTTTAGTTGGGATCGAGCTCGAATGACAAGTCAATTTTTATGAACGATATTAAACAAGTTTAAGACTGGAACTTATGAGAAGTTGGAATTAAATATTGGTCCATAATTAAGTTATGTAAAGTTTAGATTTATATATATATATATATATATATATATATATATATATATATATATATATATATATATATATATATATATATATATATATATATTTACTTTGATAAGTTGAATTTTAATACTCCGTACAGATTGCTTGGAATTAAAAAATAAATAGTATATGCACTTTTTTTATCAGGTTTCAAACATTTAATGACCAAAATAAATAAATATATTTAATTTAAAAATTTTGGATTTTTCGGAAGACGTTTAGATGTTAACTGTTTAGCAATGGACCACGATATCACCATCCGAGATATAGTGTCGGTAGTAGAATAGTTATATATTCCCGTGATTTAATTATGGGATATTACTTTTGCTTTTCCTTGTTTCATTCTAATCCAACTAACTAGGCTATATATAATAGATATATAATATGCACAGGCATAAACATATACATATGCATATATTCACTGTAACTAAACCCACTTCTGGGTTCCCTTCTCAATCGAGCCAAACATCCAAGAACAACCTCACCGGCCACCACTCGCCACCACGAGCAACCATTACAATCGGCACCTGCTACAACTATTTTTCTATTTCCCTTTTCGAACCACCCTCTTCATTCGAGTTACCCATTTAAACACCACTTTCAACATCATCATTAATCCATTATAAGAACCACCCTCACTATCACGTTACAGCAATCTCAAATCGGATCAAACTAAGGCTATTACGCGTATGTTTTCTTACTTTATTTTGTTTCTGTTCAAACATCACCCTATAAACCACTCTAGATCACCATCACCACTTCCGCTGTTTTGCACCTAAACCCACCTTCTAATATCGTCACATTACCACCTTCGGTTTACTTATGGTTAGCCGAGAACCAACCCATTACAACCGCCATCACTTCAACAAACTACAAGCACCACCTTCCTTTATTCTGATTTGTTTTTTTTTTCTTCTCTTTTTTTTTCTTCTCTACTCTTAATGAGAGAGATAAACTTTTGTATATTAAAATACATTGTTTATGTTTATTCAACTTTTGAGAAGAGTGTGCAAGTGGATTTTGTTTCATTGGCCGACCAGGGGTACACGTTATCGGTTATTATTATTTTTTCCTCGTTGCACTTCGCTGCTACAACAGCAAAACCAGAAGTTAAAAAAAATTCTTTGGGCCGTTTGATTTGGTTTAGTGGACTTCCTCTGCTGGGCCGAGATTCCCTTTACTGCTGGGCCGAAATTCCTTGGTTGTTGGACTCAGAATAATAGTTGTTGGGCCAAGCCTATGTTGACTGTGGGACTAGGAACATAAAACAAACAAATCGATATTAAATGCCTCTATTTATATGCTGGTAATCTGTCTGTATTGATTATAATGTTGAAAGTGTTACTATAACACGTAAATTTTGATAATGATGATATTAATGAAGATGATATCGGGAGATGACGGTCATGATGTTAATATTGATGATGATCATGGTGATGATGAAGTATGGAAACGATATTGATAATGATGATCATGTGTAGATCGATGATTAGATATAGATAATGGTATGATAATAAAATGATAATAAGGGTATGGTAATAAAGATGACGATGATGGTTATGATAATATTAGTTATGACGTTTAAGATGATGATGATTTTATATTTATGATGATAATAACGATGGTGATACATGACAAATAACGTTGATGATGATGAGTAGAATATGATGACGTTTAGGTGATGATCAATGATACATAAATCGCGAATGATGATGACTATGACGAATAGAGATAATGAAGATGATGACGTTGACAGTGATGATAATTAAGAGATGGAGATGATGATTAGGAAAATTTAAGAAGAAGAAGAATTAAGGGAAACAAGAAAATAGAGGTTAAATAAAATTAAAATGAGCATTTATTCAGAAAAGTAAGCAATCAAGGAATGATTAAGGATGTTATTGGGTTAGCGGGACGTCGCGGGTTCAAACCCGGACTTGGGCATTTTTTTAAGGACTACTTCATTGAGGTAGTTTACTTATTACTCATTATTATTATTATTATTATTATTATTATTATTATTATTATTATTATTATTATTATTATTATTATTATTATTATTATTATTATTGTTATTATTAGTTATTATTGTTATTAGGTTATTACTAATATGAAGAACATAATTATTAGTATTGTTAATACAATTAATATTATTATCATTCGTGTTAGTATTATTATTATTATTATTATTATTATTATTATTATTATTATTATTATTATTATTATTATTATTATTATTATTATTATCATTTCTATTAAAATTATTATCCTTAGTATTAAAATGATTAATAAAATTATTGTTATTACTATTACTAACATGGATATTAGAATTAACATTATCATTATCATTTAGGTTATTATTATTAGTATCATTACTGAAATTATTATTAATACCATTTATATTAAAAATTATCATTTTCAAAAGTATCAATTTTATTATCACTATTATTGTTATTATTACAAATAAATATTATTTTACAAAAAAAAAATACATTTCAAACATATTAATATTATACATTACTAAATTTTTATGACATTAAGTAAGCTATATATAAAATATATTAATTAATATAAATATATATTCTTATCATATATAAACCTTGAAATAAATTTCTATTTGTAATATATTATGATAAATGATAAATATTATATTATTAAAATACTTTAATAAATATTTACTATATTAATATTAATAAATGTAATATAGCAATAAATATTAACTATCTAAAATACATAGGATAAATATAATTTAATTAGTAATATGATATGTAAATTATTAATATATCAATTCGTTATTTGTTGTTATTATATGTTTTAATATATATAACTGATATAGGTTCGTGAATCCGAGGCCAACTCTGCATTGTTCAGTATCGTCGTATGAATATTTTTACTACAAAATATCGTATTGTGAATTTCATTTGCTCCCTTTTTAAATGCTTTTGCAATATATATATTTTGGGACCGAGAATACATGCGCTGCTTTTATAAATGCTTTACGAAATAGACACAAGTGATCGAAACTACATTCTATGGTTGGATTATCAAACTGAATATGCCCCTTTTTAGCTTGGTAGCCTAAGAATTGGTGTTTATTATAATTGCCACCAATTGACGCGAATCCTAAAGATAGATCTATGGGCACTAACAAGCCCCAGTCAGAGAATTTGAACTGCTTTAGTACTTCGATTTATCATGTCCGATGTGAGTCCCGGAATGATGGGGATATTCTATATGCATCCTGTTAAGGTCGGTTACCAGGTGTTCAATCCATATGAATGAATTTTAATTCGCGAGTTACGCGTGTCAATATATGAAATCTTGTAGTCTATTAAAATGATGGAAATGAATGATTATGATAAACTAATGAACTCACCAACCTTTTGGTTGACACTTTTAAGCATGTTTATTCTCAGGTATGAAAGAAATCTTCGGCTGTGCATTTGCTCATTTTAGAGATATTACTTGGAGTCATTCATGACATATTTCAAAAGACGTTGCATTCAAGTCGTTGAGTTCATTAAGATTAATATTAAGTCATTCATAGTTTGGATATATTATGAAAGGATATGCATATATGTCAACTTTCGATGTAAGAAAAGTTTGTCTTTTAAAAACGAATGCAATATTTGTAAAATGTATCATATAGAGGTCAAGTACCTCGTGATGTAACCAAATGTAATGTATTCTTCCAGATGGATTAGGACGGGTCGTTAGACCAGACCAGCTGAGCTAGTCCATTTATCTGATTTAAAACAGAAACTGATTTTATAAAACCCGTATTATTTATTTTTCCCTTATCTTCTTCTTCACCATCGAATTCAAACGACTAGGGATCAATCCCACTTATTAATAGGTTTTTATCTAATTTTAGGGTTAATGAATAACACAGGAACGATTACAGATTGATTTAAAACAACAAACAACATGAAAAAAAAACTGTAACAGCTCGTTCGTGTTCTTCCCTAACTAGAAATCGATCTGTTAATTTGAGAAAGTTTTAGAATAAGATTATAACATGAAAAAGGTTTTAAATCGTTTATGTAAACTATACGATTCATCAATTGATCCGATAACACAAAAATGAATTCGAATTTAACCATAAACACTTCAGTTGACTTTTAAATTTACATCTTTGACCTCAAAATTTGGATTCAATATGATCAATTGGACTTTGAAAATTTACAGAAAGTTTGTTCGAAAGGTTCCTAACAAAACTGTATTATCACATTTTGTGATTGATTTTGAAACTGAGATTTTTAAAAATTTAACACGAATAGAGCTGTGTACCTGTTCTTCTTTTATTTCTGAATAATTTTCGATAATCTGGGGATAATTAAATTGATAATTGATAGGTAATGAAAGAAGTGATTGAGTTTACTAAAATCACGGACCAATGTTACTGATTAAAAATCCAATTTAGTCGACACAATATTCGATCAGTACAAGAAAAATATAAAAAACAAATAAGCCTTGATTACGATGGGTAACAACTTGTACTAATTTTGTTTTTGATGAAATCAATTAAGCAAACCAATTAGATAGGATGGATATCCACATCAAACTGAATTTGTATATATATGTGATAGATTTTTAGTTAATAAATATTAATACAAAATTTATTAATAATAATAATAATACATATTAATAATAATTATAATATTAACACTAATAAATAATAATAATGATGTAAAAGAAATTGTAATAATAATATTATTAATATAACAACTATATGTTTAATTTACATTTACTATTACAATTTATTAGTTATGTAATATCTAATGGTTATATTTATAATAACATGTATCTAATATTTAATATTTATACATTACAATATATAATAATAATAATAATAACAATCTATTTAATAATATTATTGATATTGTTCCTTAATAATAATTTTAGTAATGATAATAGTGTTAATATAATTGTTATATTCAAACTTATAATTAAGTTTAATATACTACCATTTATTATAATATCTACCAATTATATAATTTTGTTGAAGCTTTAATATTTATTAATTATATATATATATATATATATATATATATATATATATATATATATATATATATATATATATATATATATATATATATATATATATATATATATATATATATATATATATATATATATATTACAATATTATATATGTATAGATTTCATATATATTTACATATTTATTTATACATCGATGTTCGTGAATCGTCGGGAATAGTCAAAAGTCAAATGGTTTCATGTAAACAGTTCACAAATTTTGAGACTCAACATTACAGACTTTGCTTATCGTGTCGAAATCAAATAAAGATTAGGTTTAAATTAGGTCAGAAATTTCCGGGTCGTCACATCATCGTTTGTTGTTGTTGGTATTCCGTGGTATTTACGGTGCATATGACGTTGATTCTTGAGGTACAGATTGTGATGCTGAGGTGTGGGATGCAGAGGTTAATGGTGGTGGTGGTAATGTTACTGTTGGTGTTGATGATGGTGGTACTGCTGATGCCGGTGATGCTGCTGGTGCTTGTAACCTTTGCACCATATTTTCCAAAGCCACTACCCGAGCGCGAAGCTCGTTGACTTCTTCTATTACACCGGGGTGATTGTTGGTTCGAACGAGCAGACGAATAAGATCTAGAATTTGAGATAGTATATAATCGTGACGAGATACTCTAGAAATGAGAGAGAAAATGGTGTTTCAGACTGGTTTGTCGGTAAGTGCTTCAGGTTCTTCGCCCAGAGGGAAATGTGGTGGATGGAAGGGATCACCTTCTTCTTGTCTCCAATGATTATGTAAGCTACGAACCCATCCCCAATTCATCCAGAATAGATGATGGCTAATTGGTTGATCCATTCCGGTCACACTGCTTTCGGAGCTTGAGTGAAAATCCATATCAAAATAGTTGTCGGAATCTAAGGAATTTGAATTAGATACGGGATCTATCTTTTGTAATTAGGGAAATGATTTTTGATGTGAAATAGATTATAGGACTTATATTTGGTATTCTTCAATACATAATTTACATATGTATATATAATACCAAGATCCCATAAATTATGGAGGAATCTTCAGAAGATGTCAGGCAATGTGTACAGTAACAGATATGCTAAGATATGAATTTGTCTGTACACTATCTATGCAATAAATGCAGGAAAATGTGTCTAGACTTAAGAATGATAAATAAGTAATTTCTGACAAGAAATGATAAGCAAAACTCGGTAAAAACAGATACGCTCATAGTCCAAACTCACTAATGCATCCTAACAATTACCATATAAATACACTAATGCAATGTCACGACCCCATTTCGATCCCGAAATGTGACGTGATAGGTATCCCAGTTATAGTTAATGATTTCTAAAGACGACAGCGGAAACGTTTTTATTTCAACACACAAGTACAAGTTTTGAGTTACATGTCGGGACTTAAAAGTAAAGTACAACAATTACAACCATAACATAACAAAGTACAACACTTAAACATAGTGCATGATGATTTATTTTTAAAACGACATCCCGACATCCTGACGACATCCCAAAAGCCAACCTGAATGTATGCGGACTCCTGCTTAAAGACCTGAGAAAACACATGCTTAAAAACATCAACAATAATGTTGGTGAGATCATAGGTTTAATGTATATAAATGTATGGACCATAAGATTTTCAAGTATAAATAGTTGTAAATATATTCTAAATAAACATGAGCTCCCGATATCGAACTTAACAATCAAGAACCCGAAATCATGTAGTCTCACTTAGCTAGAGCTACAAAGTTGAAGGTTATGCATTCACAAGCCTGAAGACTATGCCGGATGTGAGGAGTCACCCTCAAATAGATCTATCCACATTATTTGCGTTTACCATAAACAAGTAATTAACGATATCAGAATCGGGGTTTAAGCTAAGTCACAAACTCAACACAATAGAATATAGTTTTAAGCACTTATGTCCATAATGTAAAACATAAAAGAAGCATGTTTCTCATCCCAAAATAGAAAGTTTGCTAAAAGCAAGTAAAATGGGACTATGATACTCACAGGTGATGTTATGCGGTATAAAGCTTGGATTTGTGGTTTAAGTACTTTGATGTACTTCGAGCTCGGGACCTAAATACATAAGTTAAGGTCAGAGGTGTGTTATAACTAATATTAGTAATACTAATGATTTGATTTATGTTCAAATGTAACATAGTGTACTAGGCTTTTAAAACACGGTTTCTCGGTTTACAAGTTAAGGTTTCTATGTGGACTAATTTTACAAGTAGTTTTAGAAGTTGATTTCTTATTTAAAAAGTAGTGATATAAGGTAATTCTTATTTTATATGTGAAGGTATATGTGTTGGAGGTCTAAAAATATAAGATTTGTAATTTTTATCATAAAAATGAATTTTATAGAATTATTTTACTACAAGTGGACTGTTTTGACTAGTTTAAAGTTTAATATCACTAAAAATAGTAAATTAATTTATTTAGACTTATCCTTTTGAAGTCTTACTCCAATATAGTTATATTTTAGTTCAAAAATTCGTTTTGCTCAGAAAACATAAGTTGTGTATGTTTTCTTTATATTCTAAGTGGTGACAGTTTCAACAAGTTTAAAACCCATTATTTAAATGTACAAGACCATATCCTAATCATTTCTTAAGCTTTTTATATGATTCCAAAGCCTAAAATGTTCTATTTTTAGTCTATTTTATAATGAAAATCTCCTAAGTTTTCATATCTAAACGTTGGTACCTCATTTTCGGTGATACATGTGTGTTGGACAGATTCTGTCCAAATCAGTACCCATAAAAAGTAAAAATACAAAAGAAATACTTAAACTACTTTATAAATCATGGGATTTTTACAGAAGGTCTAGGACTCATAAAAGTTTTAGAATCTAAAAAATTCCAGTAGCAAAAGTGAGTGTAAGTATTTTCTAAAAATTCCACCAAATGAAGACTGATTTGGTTTCTTTGTAAGTTAAGAACTAACTAGTAATCTTAATACATTTTAGCTATATCCCTTTTCATTTTAAGTTTATTTTAGGTCGTTAAACATATGTAAAACATATTTTTAGTTACTTATGATCAAGATTAGATTTAGCCATGTAATCATCATTGAGTGTTTTTAACACTCTAGATTAAGCTTTTACACCCATTTCTCTTGAAAGTAACTTGGTAAGAAATAAAATAAGTGTTCTTGGTAATTATACCTTGAGTAATGATGATGTATGAGTTGATGAAGATGAACAAAGAAGAAAGAAATGGCTGTAACTTAGAGAGGATTTAGTGAATGATTAAGATTAGTAAGTGAGTTCAAGAGTTACCAATTTGATCTTATGGGAATGATGATGATGGCATGTAACATGGAGAAGAAAAAGAGGTTAAATGACTAAGCACACTTACTAGCTAATCATGCATGGAAGTGACATGTGTATGTAATATGGCATAAGGAGAAGAAAAGAGAAGATGACTAATCAATCTTTACTTAGTTAATTATGCATGGAAATGACAAGTGTTTGTTATATTTGCATGTAATTAGTGCTAATTAAGTAATGTTAATTACATGTAGTCTTTTGGTTAATCTTAGATTAGTTTTAAGTTTAAATGTAAGTATATAATTAGGTGTTATAATCTTGAGTAAGACTTAGTTAATGACTAATGTTGTAGTATTTTACTAACTAGGTGGATTAAGGATGATTACTTAATCAATAATACTTGATCATGTTATATACTTAATTTCACAAGTATACAAGTGTGTAGTTTTTTTTTCAAGTCTTAGGATTTATGGTGGTAAACTAGGGTTTCTAGGAATTGTGTATATGTATAACAATCCTCGATCAATCAAGACTTAAATGTAAGACCAGGGTTATACAAACCCTAAAATAAATCAAGACGTATTTTATTAAATATACTAGTCAAGAAAAAAAAAATTCTAATTTTGAAAGGTTAGATTAAATAACCTAGTAGAAAAAGTTAGGGTTATGACATTACCCACCCGTTAATAAAAATTTCGTCCTCAAAATTTAGGTGGTACTTGACGTTTGTGTGATATCGGTGAAAAGATGTGGATACTTCTGCCTCATGTGGTCCTCCCGTTCCTAAGTAAACTCCGGTCCTCTACGAGCATTCCAACGAACTTTGATAATCGGAATACAACTATGCTTTAAGCGCTTAACTTCGCGATCCATGATCTCAGCTGGGTCCTCGATAAAATGAAGTTTATTGTCTATACGAATCTCTTCCAATGGAATAACGAGAGTGTCATCGGACAAACACTTCTTTAAGTTTGAGATATGAAAAGCATCATGGATACCACTCAATTCTTGAGGTAGTTTCAAACGATACGCCACAGGACCAATCCTTTCAATTATCTCGAAAGGTCCAACATATCTCGGGCTTAGTTTTCCTCGTTTCCCAAATCGAATCACACCCTTCCAGGGAGACACTTTAAGCATGACTTTATCTCCTACCTGAAATTCTAAGGATTTTCTTCGAACATCAGCATAGCTCTTTTGTCGGCTCATGGCAGTCTTCAATCTCTCTTGAATCTGAAAGATTTTCTCTGTAGTCTCATGTATGATTTCTGGACCAGTGAGTTGTCTATCACCCACTTGACTCCAACATAGAGGTGATCTACATTTTCTACCATAGAGAGCTTCAAATGGTGCGGCTTTAATACTCGCGTGATAACTGTTGTTATATGAAAATTCTGCTAATGGTAGATATTTATCCCATCCATTACTAAAATCAATAACACATGCCCTTAGCATATCTTCTAGGGTTTGGATGGTCCTTTCACTTTGTCCGTCAGTTTGCGGATGGTAGGCGGTACTCATGTCCACACGAGTTCCTAAAGCTTCTTGTAAAGATTGCCAAAATCTTGACATGAATCGACTATCACGGTCGGATATAATAGAGACAGGCACTCCGTGTCTTGAAATAACTTCTTTCAAATATAATTGTGCCAATTTCTCCATCCTATCCGTCTCTTTCATTGGTAGGAAATGTGCAGACTTAGTGAGATGATCGACAATCACCTAAATAGTGTCGTAACCACTCAAGGTTCTTGGTAGCTTCGTTATAAAATCCATGGTTATTCTTTCCCATTTCCACTGTGGGATTTCCGGTTGTTGTAACAACCCTGACGGTTTTTGATTCTCCACTTTGACTTTCGCATAAGTCAGACATTGGCTCACATAAGTGGCAACGTCAGCTTTCATGTTAGGCCACCAATAAAATTCCTTGATATCGTGATACATTTTCCCAGTTCCAGGGTGAATTGAGTATCTCGTCTTGTACGCTTCATCTAACACAAGTTTTCTTAATTCACCATACTTTGGTACCCATAGACGTCCTGCAAAGTATCGGGTCCCATCACCCTTTACTTCAATTTGCTTAATCAATCCTTTAATCTCCTCATCCTTCCAATGTTCCTCCTTCACAGCTTCTAACTGAGCATCTCGGATTTGCGAAACAAGATTTGCACGAATAGTTATATTCAGTGCTCTAACTCGAAGAGGTTTAATCTTTTCCTTTCGACTCAATGCATCGGCAACCACGTTAGCCTTCCCAGGATGATAACGGATTTCGCAGTCATAATCATTCAACAATTCAACCCAACGCCGTTGTCGCATATTTAATTGTTTCTGATCAAAAATATATTGAAGACTCTTGTGATCCATAAATATAGTGCATTTAGTTCCATACAAATAATGTCTCCACATTTTAAGGGCAAAGACAACAGCTCCCAATTCTAAATCATGAGTTGTATAGTTCTGTTCGTGCACCTTCAGCTGTCGTGATGCATAAGCAATGACCTTCTGTCGCTGCATCAAAACACATCCAAGTCCTTGACGCGAGGCATCACAATAAACCACAAAATCTTCATTTCCCTCAGGTAAAGATAATATGGGTGCAGTAGTTAGTTTATGCTTCAATTGTTGAAATTCAGACTCTTATTCCTTTAACCATTCAAACTTCTTTCCTTTGTGAGTCAGTGTAGTTAAAGGTCGCGCAATCTTTAAAAAATCTTGGATAAACCTTCGGTAATATCCAGCAAGACCTAAAAATTGTCTCACTGAGTTGGAGTCTTAGGAACTTCCCAGTTGCCAATAGCCTCGATCTTGGTAGGATCAACAAGAATACCTTGGCTACTAACCACGTGACCCAAAAATTGTACCGACTGCAACCAAAAATCACACTTTGAAAACTTGGCGTATAATTGCTCTTTCTCTAGCAATCCAAGAATTATCTTCAAGTGTTCTTCATGTTCTTATTTACTTTTAGAGTAGATCAAAATGTCGTCGATGAATACAATAACAAACTTGTCCAAATACGGCTTACACACACGGTTCATGAGATCCATGAATACCGCAGGTGCATTAGTCAAACCAAATGACATGACTAAGAATTCGTAATGGCCATATCGCGTCCTAAAAGCTGTATTAGGAATATCATCCTCCTTGACTCTTAACTGATGATAACCAGATCTCAAATCAATCTTCGAATATACACTAGATCCTTATAGTTGATCAAACAAATCATCGATTCTCGGTAGTGGATACCGATTCTTAATCGTCAATTTATTCAACTCTCGATAATCTATGCACGTCCTCATAGATCCATCTTTCTTCTTTACGAACAAGATAGGAGCACCCTAGGGCGATGAACTAGGTCGAATAAATCCCTTATCCAACAGTTCTTGTAATTGGTTCGACAACTCTTGCAATTTTGAAGGTGCTAATCGATACGGTGGTCGAGCAACAGGTGCAGCTCCCGAAATTAAGTCAATTTGAAATTCAACTTGCCTATGTGGAGGAAGACCAGGTAAATCTTTAGGAAAAACTCTAGGAAAATCCTTTACTACCGGTACATCCTCAAGTCGCTTCTTCTCTGACTCCATCGCCTTTACGTGCGCGAGGATGGCTTGACATCCTTTTCTTAAATATTTTCGAGCCTTCATGCAAGAAATGATGTTGAGTTTCGTGCCACTCTTTTCTCCTTGAACTACCAAAGTTTCACCATTCGCGAGAGGAATACGAATGAATTTCTCCGTGCAAGCAATGTTCGCATGGTTCTTAGATAACCAATCCATACCAATAATAACATCAAAACTACCTAACTCAACAGGCATAAGATCGACTTCAAATAGTTTATCAGCTAACGTTAGAGCACAACCTTGAAAGATCTTATCTACTTTCAAAGTTTTGCCATTAGCCAATTCTATGATATACTTAGTATCTAAAGCAGTTGGAGGTACGTTAATTACGGTACTAAAGTCCTTAGAAATAAAACTTCTATCAGCACCACTATCAAATAGTACATAAGCAATGCAGTTGTTTAGAAGAAATGTACCCGTGACTAAATCAGGATTTTCACGAGCTCCTTTTGTCGAGATATTAAATGCTCTACCTTTTGCATTTCCATCCTTCTTGGCATTCGGACACTGATTCTTCATGTGTCCCACTTGTCCACATTCATAACAAGTTTTAGGTTTGGTTCCAGTTGGCTATGCGAGATTGACTGTACAATCTTTAGACATATGCCCCACCTTTTTGCACCTATCACAAACAATAGTACAATCTCCATAATGATGCTTATAACATCGATTACAATAAGGTTTCTTGCCATTATAATTCTTCTTGGCATTAGCATTCTTAAACTTGGTGGTATATTGTTTCTTCTGGTGAGAACTATTTCCTTGGTTCTCGTTCCACTTACGCTTACCGCCTTGAGTTTTTGTATCTGTTGTTGCTTTCGGGTTTTCATGACATGTAATCTGATCCATTAGGTTGTGTGCCATTCGAATAGCACTTTGGAGTGTTTCTGGTTTGGATGACGTTACATTACCTTGGATTTCTTTCGAAAGTCCCCACACATACCTTTCGATCTTCTTTGCTTCAGTAGTAACTAACTCCGGACACAATAGGGCAAGTTCTAGGAATCATTTTGTATATCCCGTAATGTCATTCCCCTGAATTTTCAAATTCCACAATTCCATTTCTAGTTTCTGAATTTCGTTTCTTGGACAATAATCACTGATCATTGCTTGTTTCAATTCTTCTCATGGCATTGCATACGACGCATCCATTCCTGCAGGCTGAGCATAATTGTTCCACCATGTCAGGGCACCATCTTGAAGAGCACAAGTAGCAAACTTTACTCTATCCGTATTTGCACAGTTGCTTATTCGAAAGACTGACTCAAACCTCTCAAACTACCTCATCAAACCAACCGGTCCTTCTATTCCAGTGAAAGTTTGAGGTTTGCAGTTGGAGAACTCCTTGTAGGTACATCTTTGTGGAACATTATTTCCACTTGAACCTCCAGCTTGACTCGCATTAGCTTGCACTCTCCGTGCCTCAGCAGCGGCTAAAGCTTCATTAACCCTTTGACTAATCATCTCGCCAACTTGAGTGTCAGTAAAAGTCCTTCGTGTTTGCATTATCCTTGATGATAATCAAAAAGAGACATCAATTACTTAGAGTAATATATACAAAATAAATAGTAGTGATTGTACATAATGGCACAATTAAGGAAATGAACTAAACTTCATAATAATAAAAGCCTTTTCCATTAGCATTTTATAATTACAAAACTTGGGTAATATCTACCCATTACAGTTCACTTAGATAATTTGCTAGTACAAGTTAAGTCACTACTACTATTCCTATATATATCCGATTAGGTGATAGATAGTCAAAATATACTAATGTCATAGAACACTAGTAGGGATCACCACAATCTCCCAAAGCAATCTAAGATCTCCATTGGCGATCTTGAGCGAACATTTGCAAGTCTGCTAAACGCATCGCCTCCATAGCACCCAACCTCGAATCAAAATCAATCATGTTACGCTCCATCCTATCAATATTACCCGCATATCGCTCCATACTATCAACACTATCTACATGTCGCTCCATCCACTGCTTATTGAGCTCTACCCTAGCATAAAGGTCATCATAGTCATCCTTAAGATCCTTAATAGAAGCCTCTAATGCCTCTTGCATATCAGAATCATATAACGCATAAACAGATTCAAAAACCCTAGAGATACGGTTATCAAGACAGCAAATTCTGGAAATAACGGTAAAAAGAGTGTCCTTAACAGTTTGGCCAGTCAAGACATCAACACCTCCTCAGGATGGTGGAACGTGCACCTCATGATAAGGTGTACCTTCCTCATGTACCCAAGAGGAAATCATGGTTCTAACCCAACCCCAATGTCTCCAAAATGACTGGTAAACATTCGCGTCTTCGTCGGAGCTATCATCACCAGTTGAGCTTGAGTTCACTATCGGGTCGGGATAGTAGTTGGAAGACATAGAGCTTTGTGAGGCGGCCATCTTAAGTCATCACACAAAAACATACAAGTTAACATATAGAAGTTTCGATAAGCAAAATGACAACAAAAGACTAAAATACGTGAAAGACGAAAATGACTCCGTTATAGACCCGACTCACTAATGCATCCTAGAATCTTAGACACACTAATGCAGTCCTGGTTCCCTATAACGTAGGCTCTGATACCATGTCTGTCACGACCCCATTTCGATCCCGAAACGTGACGTGATAGGTGTCCCAGTTATAGTTAACGATTTCTAAAGACGACAGCGGAAACGTTTTTATTTCAACACAAAAGTACAAGTTTTGAGTTACATGTCGGGACTTAAAAGTAAAGTACAACAATTACAACCATAACATAACAAAGTACAACACTTAAACATAGTGCATGATGATTTATTTTTAAAACGACGTCCCGACATCCTGACGACATCCCAAAAGCCAACCTGAATGTATGCAGACTCCTGCTTAAAGACCTGAGAAAACACATGCTTAAAAACGTCAACAATAATGTTGGTGAGATCATAGGTTTAATGTATATAAATGTATGGACCATAAGATTTTCAAGTATAAACAGTTGTAAATATATTCTAAATAAACATGAGCTCCCGATATCGAACTTAACAATCAAGAACCCGAAATCATGTAGTCTCACTTAGCTAGATCTACAAAGTCGAAGGTTATGCATTCGCTAGCCCGAAGACTATGCCGGATGTGAGGATTCACCCTCAAATAGATCTATCCACATTATTCGCATTTACCATAAACAAGTAATTAACGATATCAGAATCGGGGTTTAAGCTAAGTCACAAACTCAACACAATAGAATATAGTTTTAAGCACTTATGTCCATAATTTAAAACATAAAAGAAGCATGTTTCTCATCCCAAAATAGTAAGTTTACTAAAAGCAAGTAAAATGGAACTATGATACTCACGGGTGATGTTATGCGGTATAAAGCTTGGATTTGTGGTTTAAGTACTTTGATGTACTTCGAGCTCGGGACCTAAATACATAAGTTAAGGTCAGAGGTGTGTTATTACTAATATTAGTAATACTAATGATTTGATTTATGTTCAAATGTAACATAGTGTACTCGGCTTTTAAAAGACGGTTTCTCGGTTTACAAGTTAAGGTTTCTATGTGGACTGATTTTACAAGTAGTTTTAGAAGTTGATTTCTTATTTAAAAAGTAGTGATATAAGGTAATTCTTATTTTATATGTGAAGGTATATGTGTTGGAGGTCTAAAAATATAAGATTTGTAATTTATATAATAAAAATGAATTTTATAGAATTATTTTACTACAAGTGGACTGTTTTGACTAGTTTAAAGTTTAATATCACTAAAAATAGTAAATTAATTTATTTAGACTTATCCTTTTGAATTCTTACTCCAATATAGTTATATTTTAGTTCAAAAATTCGTTTTGCTCAGAAAACATAAGTTGTGTACGTTTTCTTTATATTCTAAGTGGTGACAGTTTCAACAAGTTTAAAACCCATTATTTAAATGTACAAGACCATATCCTAATCATTTCTTAAGCTTTTTATATGATTCCAAAGCCTAACATGTTCTATTTTTAGTCTATTTTATAATGAAAATATCATAAGTTTTCATATCTAAACGTTGGTACCTCATTTTTGGTGATACATGTGTGTTGGACAGATTCTGTCCAAATCAGTACCCATAAAAAGTAAAAATACAAAAGAAATACTTAAACTACTTTATAAATCATGGGATTTTTACAGAAGGTCTAGGACTCATAAAAGTTTTAGAATCTAAAAAATTCCAGTAGCAAAAGTGAGTGTAAGTATTTTCTAAAAATTCCACCAAATGAAGACTGATTTGGTTTCTTTGTAAGTTAAGAACTAACTTGTAATCTTAATACATTTTAGCTATATCCCTTTTCATTTTAAGTTTATTTTAGGTTGTTAAACATATGTAAAACATATTTTTAGTTACTTATGATCAAGATTAGAGTTAGCCATGTAATCATCATTGAGTGTTTTTAACACTCTAGATTAAGCTTTTACACCCATTTCTCTTGAAAGTAACTTGGTAAGAAATAAAAGAAGTGTTCTTGGTAATTATACCTTGAGTAATGATGATGTATGAGTTGATGAAGATGAACAAAGAAGAAAGAAATGGCTGTAACTTAGAGAGGATTTAGTGAATGATTAAGATTAGTAAGTGAGTTCAAGAGTTACCAATTTGATCTTATGGGAATGATGATGATGGCATGTAACATGGAGAAGAAAAAGAGGTTAAATGACTAAGCACACTTACTAGCTAATCATGCATGGAAGTGACATGTGTATGTAATATGGCATAAGGAGAAGAAAAGAGAAGATGACTAATCAATCTTTACTTAGTTAATTATGCATGGAAATGACAAGTGTTTGTTATATTTGCATGTAATTAGTGCTAATTAAGTAATGTTAATTACATGTAGTCTTTTGGTTAATCTTAGATTAGTTTTAAGTTTAAATGTAAGTATATAATTAGGTGTTATAATCTTGAGTAAGACTTAGTTAATGACTAATGTTGTAGTATTTTACTAACTAGGTGGATTAAGGATGATTACTTAATCAATAATACTTGATCATGTTATATACTTAATTTCACAAGTATACAAGTGTGTAGTTTTTTTTTCAAGTCTTAGGATTTATGGTGGTAAACTAGGGTTTCTAGGAATTGTGTATATGTATAACAATCCTCGATCAATCAAGACTTAAATGTAAGACCAGGGTTATACAAACCCTAAAATAAATCAAGACGTATTTTATTAAATATACTAGTCAAGAAAAAAATTCTAATTTTGAAAGGTTAGATTAAATAATCCAGTAGAAAAAGTTAGGGTTATGACATGCAAATTCTGGTTTCCTATGACCTCAAGCTCTGATACCAACTGTGATGACCCGTCCAAATCCATTTGGACGAATACATCGTTCATCGATTTCACAGAGAGGTACTGACCTCTACATGATACGTTTTGTAAACATTGCATTCTTTTGAAAAGGCACACCATAATTGAATATCAAATTCCAAGGTTTTTGACGTTTGATGATTTCTACATATAGACAATCATCGTAAATAATAGTTTACAATACTATATCCGTTGATAATGCAGTCAAAATAAGATACATGGTAATGATTTTGTGAATGCAACGTTTTCTTGAATAAAGCATGTATGACTCCATGCACATAGCTTGTATAACGTATAAGCAAACAGCGAAAGACTTCTAGTAACCTGAGAATAAACATGCTTAAAAGTGTCAACACAAAGGTTGGTGACTTCATAGTTTTAATGTTGCACATAATCGGTATATAAAGGTGGATCACAAGATTTTAGTTGTTTCATCCAGAAACGTTTATCAAAATATTCTACAAGATTGAGCACCCTGGTAACTAAGCTTTAACGTTATAATAAGTATCCCTATTTTAACATACATGCAACCAACAAGTACAATACACGCAATCCAACGTGTACTAAACTCAAATAGTATACGTCTATTTTATAGTTCAGGCTAGGGTTTCTATACCTGAAACAGACGGGGATGTCAATCCCTATGGATCCATATACAACTACTGTGATGACCCGGAAATTTCTGACCAAATTTAAACTTAATCTTTATATGATTAACATTTCCGACACGATAAGCAAAGTCTGTAAAACTAAATCTCAAAATTTTTGAACTACTTTTATATATTTAAATACCCTTCGGTTGTTTTCGACGATTCGCGAATAATTATATGTAAATAGATACATATATACTATAACTTGAAAAGGTAACAATGTATTAATTATTTGATACCGTACATTAAACTTATTGGTTTAAATATCTATTTGAATATATATGATAAGTTGAAATATTTATTATTAAAATTTATTTATAAATAACTTCCAATGTGTATTTAAAAACTGATTTATGTATATTAAAAAAGATATATACATATATATAATTTCAAGTTATTTAGTAAACGATAGTAACATTTTCAAATTGCTACAGTACCCAAAATGCTACAGTGTTTTTGAAAATCACTATTTGCTACAGTGAATTGCTACAGTAAAATTGGCTTTGCTAAATTGACTTTGCTACAGTAACTTTGCTATGATGTACGTACTTCGTTAATGACTTAACCATCGTTAACTACAATCTCTGTTTCCAACTCAATGAATTCCATTTCATAATAAACTAAGTATATTATTCAATTATATGGTTGATTTTATACTTTCATCTTCGATGTATTCGAAACTTTCTAGAAAATATCATTCGTACCTTGCGAAGTTAGCAAGAGTTCCATGAGCACCAACATGATTCACTGAGAAAATATCAATAAAACTGAGTATTGATTACATTAGTGAAATACTCCGTAAAGATTATTAAATCTTTAATGTTTTATTCATTTCTAATTCAAGTCAAAAATCAAATGAGCTTAATATGATATTAACTCATCAAATCTGTATTACATCTGAAGAAAATATACATACATATATTTTCATAAAGACGGTAATAAAAATTCTTTTGTACAAAATATTACTTGTGAAATCTTTAACGGGTAGGTAATTCCCGGGAAATATTTAAGTTCACAATTAATATGTCACACTGTACATTCTTCAAGTTTGATTCAAAAATTATTAACTATGCTCACAGCGATATACAATCGTTTCCATACAAATTCAATTACATATTCTGATATTGACGGATCAGAATCCAAGTCAAGATTTAACGAGTGACATCATTCTTAGATCTCTACATCTTTCAAAGCTATACTTTGACTTCAAAAATGTGAAAGATCCTTTAGCATTGTTATTACTGAAAATAACCTTGTAATTCCTTTCCAAAAGTATCCAGTATTATCAACCGTTCAACCAGTCAACGACGACCTTTCAGACTTGTAACTTTGGCATATACGTTTTTGTTACTGGGGAACCTTTCATGTTCCACCACATTAGCAGTAAATTTACCAACAACTTCATTGATCTTTGACCTTCCGAAAAATCCTTATACTCATTGAAACCGTATCATGTACTCATCCACATCTTGTAACGGCAATTGCCATACCAACTATCGGGAATTAGCAATCAGTATTTTGAAATCTTGTAGCACGTCTACGCCAACAGTTATATGTGTACATATAACGTCTACCTCTTGGACTTACATACTTTAAATGTGAAGTTTCCGAAAAACACCCCAAACTACGAAACTAGTTCTCCGAATTTTGGAAAAATGTTGATGAAGCAGCAAAAACTGTAAACCACCTTAACAGTCAAAAGTTTGATGATAAAGAATAGTATGGTGGTAAAGCTGAGAAAAAGAGAAAGTTTGGAACTGGAAAACGGATTGAGCAAAGTATGAAAGAGGCTGTGGATAAATCACAAGGACGAAACCTGTCTTCAAAGAATCCAAATGATTCAGTATCTGCTAAAGCCATTAATGAATACCTTGCTTCCGAATCTAAACCCTTGCGGACAATATTCTTCATCATCCTCTGATATTAGAAATTCTAAGATATCATCGTATCTTTCATTATAAATATCCTCCATATTTCTGGAGATAATTTCATAATCATTCTTATCGAAAATAAATTTTCTCTTTACGATATCTGTGTTACACCATAAAAGAAACTATTTTAGTTTCTAAATTCTGAAACTTTCAAGTTTAAAATATAAATGTTTTGAAGTAATGTTGGTAATTTAAGCATGAGTTAATATAATATAATGACACTTGATCAACGTGATTATATTACAGTAAGTCATGCTGAGTTTCTAATGGAACGTGATAAAGGTTCACATATCATACCCTCATCATGAACCATGTTACATAACTCTTTCATTCTATATAATCTCTAAAAATATCAAGAAAATATTTTCTTAATGATTCGGTCTTTTTTGAGGTATTCTGGTAATTTGACAAGTCAGATTGTGCTATTACCATTTCTTTCTTAGAACATTAGTTATGTTCATCTGAAACTTCATACCTACGAATTCTGGACCATTATCCGCTTGACTTAAGGTCGGGAAGAGAAAACGAAAGCATGAAGCTCAGAAATATAATGGAGAATATAAAGCCCGATAACAACTCCGAAATGACAAACCGTGTATATCAATGCGTATAGCAATATAAAGACACGAGAGAATGAAAAACACTATAACCCCAAGGTAATAGTAGAAGAAAATAACTTCCTCTGGTGGCAGATGAAAAAGAAGAATGAAGGATACGATAGCCAGGAAAATATCAAGAATCAGAACTGGATTAAACATTTTCACAATCTATTGGGATGTATGAAATAATAAAGAAGATTATAGGAGTGTTGAAAATAAATGAAACGGAAGAGGTCAATTTATAGCAAAATATCAGATGCAGCAATAGAGGCAGATTACACATTTAATCAAAGAAAATCCTAATTTCCGCAAATTCTGAAAAATCAAATCTTATTTAAATTATGAAGATTTTCTATTCCTTAAAATCCGGAAATCAATCGTTACTACATCAAGAGATAAGACGCATCTTTATTCTCCATTTCACTTGATTACGATAACTTCTCTCATACGCTTCGAGTAATTGGATTATTTTATCCATATTATTCAAACATAGATAAAACTCTATTATCAACTCATATTCGTCATTAAAACATTTTTATTGTTAGCCATGACGACCTCACTCAAATTTCGGGACGAAATTTCTTTAACGGGTAGGTACTGTGATGACCCGAAAATTTCTGACCAAATTTAAACTTAATCTTTGTATGATTAACATTTCCGACACGATAAGCAAAGTCTGTAAAACTGAATCTCAAAATTTTTGAACTACTTTTATATATTTAAATACCCTTCGGTTGTTTTCGACGATTTGCGAACAATTATATGTAAATAGATACATATATACTATAACTTGAAAAGGTAACAATGTATTAATTATTTGATACCGTACATTAAACTTATTGGTTTAAATATCTATTTGAATATATATGATAAGTTGAAATATTTATTATTAAAATTTATTTATAAATAACTTCCAATGTGTATTTAAAAACTGATTTATGTATATTAAAAAAGATATATACATATATATAATTTCAAGTTATTTAGTAAACGATAGTAACATTTTCAAATTGCTACAGTACCCAAAATGCTACAGCGTTTTTGAAAATCACTATTTGCTACAGTGAATTGCTACAGTAAATATACATTAACTTTGCTACAGTGGTATAGTTTATGGATGATTTAAGACTACATTTTGACAAAGGTACGATTCACGAAACGTAAAGTACAAGTTTTTATCAGTATACGATAGGACGTTCGAAAAACCGGAACCGGGACATAAGTTGAGTGACGACGTACGACTTATCGGAACGAAAATTACAAGTCAACTGTGCATGTGAATTTAACATAATATATAATTAATTATATAAATTAAATATATTATATTAATAATTAAAAAATATGTCGACAAACTAGAAGTTAAAAGATCATGAGCTGGAAATCCATCCCATGCGATCGCATGGGAAATGGTCTTGGAGGCCATGCGATCGCATGGCAGTCCTGGACAGGCCACACCTATAAAGCTCGAGATATCTGCCTCTGTTTTAATTTAAAAATTACTCCGTATTATATTTATTAATTATATTATTATCATTATCATTATTATTATTATTATTATTATTATTATTTTTTATTATTATTATTATTATTATTATTATTATTATTATTATTATTATTATTAAGATTAATATTATTATTAATCTTATTATTATTAGTAGTATTTGTATTATTATTAGTATTATACATAAAATACTACGACGAGGTGATGAGCGTGTCACTTTCAAAATAGTTTTATGAGCCGGATAAAGCTAAGGAAATTATGGGTTATTGCCAAGGAGGTTATGTGTAATATTCATGGGTATTATTTGCAAGTCGAACCTAGTGTTATCATCTCCGTTACGTCTACGTACTTTTCTACAATATTGAATCTCAATATTGATATGTAAGTACTTATATTTTATCTTTTATATAATAATTGTGTATCCATGTCTAGTGCTCGAGTATATATATTTATACATGCTTGTATGCTAAATTTCCTTGTTAAACAGTTTATGATGTACCACGAATTAAATACATATATTACTGGTAAAAGGTATATGATATATATGTTTTTGGAAAGCTGACGAAAAATCATTAACTTTTCATTTAGATATCGAATAATTTCGATGAACGGATTAAAAGATGTGAGCAACTGAATTATGATTGAAGTTAATTGAAATTGCTTTTGAATCTACAATTAAGATTTAAACAACTTGTTTACGAGATTGATAAATTAGATTTTTGAATATTACCAACCGAGTAAATGAATCCTTATATAAGGTACGTCTCGTTTTGTTAAACTATTGTCAAAATTGACTTTTTGAAACAACATTGGATAACTTTTGTATGTCAATATCGAGCATTAGGATTGTGATACACTATGACCTGACCTAGCTTGATAGACATTTGTTGACCAACATATGTTCTCTAGGTTGAGATCTACGGTTATTTGGTAATCCGTGTTTCGATCACATTTGGGTGAACAACTTTATATGCTGCTAAGGTGAGTTTCATTTGCTCCCTTTTTAATTGCTTTTGCAATATATATTTTTAGGCTGAGAATACATGCACTTTATTTTAAACACAATGGATACAAGTACATACTAAATTCTACACTGAGTTTGAACCGAAAATCCCTTAGCTTTGGTAACTAGTAACTGCCAGTTATAAGAACTGGTGGGCGCGAGTAGTAGTATATGGATCCATAGGGCTTGATATCCCCGTCCGAGCTAGAGCACTAGCCTTTTAACGGACGTATGCTATTTGAGAAGCGTACACGTTGGTTTGCGTGTATTATTAAGATGATTATACAAAGGGTACAAATTATATATACGTTAAGTTTAGTTACCAGGGTGCTCAATCTTGTAGAATATTTTGATAAACGTTTCTGGATGAAATAACTGAAATCTTTTGATCCACCTTTATATACAAATTATACGAAACATTAAAACTATGAACTCGCCAACCATTGTGTTGACACTTGTTAGCATGTTTATTCTCAGGTTCCTAGAAGTCTTCCGCTGTTTGCTTATATGTTAGACAAGCTATGTGCATGGAGTCTTACATGACATGTTTATCAAGGAAACGTTGCATTCACCAAATCATCACCGTGTATCTTATTTTGACTGCATTGTCAATGGAAGTACTATTGTAAACTATTATTTACGGTGATTGTCTATATGTAGAAATCATCAAATGTCGAAAACCTTTGATTTAAATATTCATTTATGGTGTGCCTTTTCAAAAGAATGCAATGTTTACAAAACATATCATATAGAGGTCAAATACCTCGCAATGAAATCGATGAATGACGTGTTCGTCCATATGGATTTGGAGCGATCGTCACAACTACTCGCGCCCACCAGTTCTTATAACCGGCAGTTACTAGTTACCAAAGCTAAGGGATTTTCGATTTAAACTCAGTGTAGAATTTAGTATGTACTTGTATCCATTGCGTTTAAAGTAAAGTGCATGTATTCTCAGCCCAAAAATATAGATTGCAAAAGCAATTAAAAAGGGAGCAAATGAAACTCACCTTGGCAACACATAAGGTCATGTGACCGAAACTCGGAATGCAAAATAACCGTAGATCTCAACCTAGAGAACATATGTTGGTCAAAACATGTCTAACAAGCTAGGTCGGGTCATAGTGTATCACAATCCTAATGCTCGAGATCGACATGCAAAAGTTAACAAAATCATCTCAAAAGTCAACCTGACCCAATATGATCTTTAAATCTATACATGTTTATTATATTAACATAGTATAAATCTTGATAATTGAACGAATTTATAGTTTATCAAACTCAAAACATTATTTATTTCAGGAGTTATATTATATTGAATGATCATGGCAATTGAATATATTTTAACATTTCATATAGTTTCTCAATACTTGTAAAATCAGACTATAGTTTTTATAAGGCTTTGAAATATGATAAAACAATCAACTTTGACAATTGTTCAACGAGACGTACCTTATATAGAAATTCATTTACTCGATTAGTAATATCTAAAAATTCAATTTATCAATCTCATAGACAAGTTGTTTAAATATTAATTTGCAGTTTCAAACATAATTCAGTTGACCATAACTTTTAATTCGTTCATCGAAATCACACGATTTCTAAATGAAAAGTTATTAACTTTTCGCTAGCTTTCCAATAACATGCATATCATATACTTTATATCAGTAGTATATGTATTAAATTCTTGATTCATCATAAAACTATCTAACGACGAAATTTAGCATACAAGCATGCATAAACATATATACTCGAGCACTAGACATGGATATACTATTAATATATAAAAGGTCAAATATGAATGCTCACGTATCAATATTGTGATTCAATATTGCAGGAGAGTACGTAGACGCAACGAAAATGATAAACACTAGTTTGACCTCACGAGCAATACCCCCGAATAATACTGTGACGACCCGGAAAATTTTGACTTATTTTGAACCAAATCTTTATACGATTTAATATTCTGGACACGATAAGCAAAGTCTGTAAAGTTGAATCTCAAAATTTTTGAACTACTTTCATATATTCAATTACTCTTCGATTGTTCTCGACGATTCACGAACGATTATATGTAAAGAGATACATATACATAAATATATATATATATATATATATATATATACATATATACATATATATATATATATATATATATATATATATATATATATATATATATATATATATATATATATATATATATATATATATATATATATATATGATAACTTGAAAACGTTAACAAAGTATTTAATGTATAATATTTTACATTAAACTTATTTGTTTCAATATATGTTTAATATATCTATCGACGGAACTAAAAGATAATATCAAATGAATTAATTAACGGATATTTTATTAGCATTTATCAATTCCATAAGTATTATGATATTATTATAAGTCTCTGATGTGAGGTCCACGTTGATTTGAGAAATCTTTCCTTGTTAACAGCATTCGGAATAAATGGTAAAGTGATTTACAAGTAAGAACAAAAGTATCAATTAACGGTAACTGGACAAAAGTTAGTAGAGATTCCTGCTTAATTTTCAATGCATGCTTTACAATAATTATCTCGTGTCTCTTGATAAGTTAATTATTTAGTTTTCTTAATATTGAAAACGTCTTACGATATAGATGAAACCTTTTAAAGAATGATTTTGAATATAACTAATTCTGGAAAACTAAATTATTTTTATTCGATTTAGTTCAAATATATGAAAGCATTCTTCGAAATAATAGATTTTTATTATTACAACGTTTCGATATAAAGATGTGAATGTAATTAGTTTTAGAGAACTATAGTTATTCGATTTAGTACAGACACGTTTTTCGATATAATAGAATTTGATTGTTATAATGTTTTTATGGATTTTCAATGATATGAAAATAAAAAATAAAGATAAAATAAATATTTCTAATGAGCACCAAAAGACTACAACATTTCATCTCAAGATTACAAGTTAAAATGATGGAAATCACTAAACCTGCGCACTTGCACGAGAAAAATCATAACTAAATCATACTGACTCGAAAAAGGGTGATTCCGGTGTCCAGACGTCTGTAACTCAAAATCTACAACTTTTGTGAAGACACCATACGCGGATCGCGTACTTATCTACGCGAAACGCGTAATGTTTTAAAATCTTACACGGGAGATGTAATCTTTACGCGAAACGCTTATTGTTTTGTCGACATATTTTGTGGCGGCTTCACAGTTTAACACATTTATTATTATTGTATTATTATATTTATATTATTATATTATATATATGTATATATATGTATATCGTCGAACCAATTTACTCCGCATCATAATTTTTATATTACTCCGTATCATTTTATCTATATTTACTCCTCATCAATTTTATTTTTATTTTCAAAACGGGTTTTCGAGCGGGATGAAGCTAAGGAAATTATGGGTATAGCTATGGAGGTTATGGGTAATGTTTGTAGGTATTATTTGCAAGTCAAACCTAGTGTTTATCATCTCCGTTGCATCTACGTACTCTCATGCAATATTGAATCACAATTTTGAAACGTGAGCATTCATATCTTGTCTTTTAAAATATTAATAGTGTATCCATGTCTAGTGCTCGAGTATATATATTTATGCAAGCTTGTATATTTTAATTTTGTCGTTAGATAGTTTATGATAAAACACGAATTTGATACATATGCTACTGATATAAAGTATATGATATGCATGTTTTTGGAAAGATGAAGAAAAATTATTAACTTTTCATTTAGAAATCGCGTGATTTCGATGAACGGATTAAAAGATATGGTCAACTGAATTATGGTTAACGTTAATTAAAATTGTGTTTGAAACTCTAAATTAATATTTAAATAACTTGTCTATGAGATTGATAAATTGGATTTTCAAATATTACTAATCGAGTAAATGAATTTCTATATAAGGCGCATCTCGTCTTGTTGAGCAATTGTCAAAGTTGACTGTTTTATCATGTTTTAAAGCTTTATAAACACTATAATCTGATTTTACAAGTATTGAAAAACTATGTGAAATAATAAAATATTTTCGATTGCCATGATAATTCAAATATAATATAGCTCCTGAAATAAATAATATTTTGAGTTTGATAAACTATAAATTCGTTCAATTATCAAGACTTATACTATGATAATAAACAGGTAAAGATTTAAAGATCGTATTGGGTCAGGTTGACTTTTGAGATGACTTTTGTTAACTTTTGCATGTCGGTCTCGAGCATTAGGATTATGATACACTATGACCTGACCTAGCTTTTTAGACATGTATTGACCAACATATGTTTTCTAGGTTGAGATCTACGATTATTTTGCTTTCCGAGTTTCAGTCACATTTCAGTGAATGAACTTATGTGCTGCTAAGGTGAGTTTCATTTGCTCCATTTTTAATTGCTTTTGCAATCTATATTTTTGGGCTGAAAATACATGCACTTTATTTTAATCGCAATGGATACAAGTACATACTAAATTCTACACTGAGTTTAAACCAAAAATCCCTTATCTTTGGTAACTAGTAGCTGCCGGTTATAAGAACTGGTGGGCGCGAATAGTTGTATATGGATCCATAGGGCTTGACATCCCCGTCTGTTCCAGGTATAGAAACCCTAGCCTGAACTATAAAACAGACGTATACTATTTGAGTTTAGTACACGTTGGATTACGTGTATTGTACATGTTGGTTGCATGTATGTTAAAACAGGGGTACTTATTATAACGTTAAAGTTTAGTTACCAGGGTGCTCAATTTTGTAGAATATTTTGATAAACGTTTCTAGATGAAACAATTAAAATCTTGTGATCCACCTTTATATACAGATTATGCGCAACATTAAAACTATGAACACACCAACCTTTGTGTTGACACTTTTAAGCATGTTTATTCTCAGGTTCCTAGAAGTCTTCCGCTATTTGCTTATACGTTATACAAGCTATGTGCATGGAGTCATACATGCTTTATTCGAGAAAACTTTGCATTCACAAAATTATCACCATGTATCTTATTTGACTGTATTGTCAACAGATGTATTGTTAAAAACTATTATATACGGTGATTGTCTATACGTAGAAATCATCAGATGTCGAAAACCTTGGATTTATATATTCATTTATGGTGTGACTTTTCAAAAGAATGCAATGTTTACAAAACGTATCATATAGTGGTCAAAACCTCACTATGAAATCAATGAATGATGTATTCGTCTAAATGGATTTGGATGGGTCATCACAGTTGGCATCAGAGCTTGAGGTCATAGGAAACCAGAATTTGCATTAGTGTGTTTAACTGGTAATTGTTAGGATGCATTAGTGAGTCTGGACTATGACCGTATCTGTTTTTACCGAGTCTTACTTATCATTTCTTGTCGAAAATTAGATGCTTATCATTCTTAAGTCTAGACACGTTTCCTGCATTTATTGCATACATAGTGTACAGACGAATTCATATCTTAGCATATCTATTACTGTAAACTTTACTTGACATCTTTCGAAAATTCCTCCGTGATTTATGGAATTTGGTATTATATATACATATGTAAATTATGTATTGAAGAGTACCAATCTAAATTCTATAATCTATTTCATATCAAAAATCATCTCCCTAATTATACAAGATGGATCCCGTATCTAGTTCAAATTCCTTAAACTCCGACAGCTATTCCGATATGGATATTCGCCTGAACTCCGAAGACAGTGTAACCGGAATGGATCAACCAATCAGCCATCACCTATTCTGGATGAATTGGGGATGGATTCGTAGCCTACTTAGTCATTGGAGACAAGAAGAAGGTGATCCCTTCCATCCACCACATTCCCCTCTTGGCGAAGAACCTGAAGCACTTACCGGCGAACCTGTTCGTAATACCATTTTCTCTCTCATCTCCAGAGTATCTCGTTATGATTATATACTATCTCAAATTCTGGATCTTATTCATCCGCTCATCCAAACCGCCAATCATCCCGGTGTAGTATAAGAAGTCAACGAGCTTCGCGCTCGGGTAGTGGCTTTGAAGAATATGGTGCAAAGATTACAAGCACTAGCAGCATCACCGGCATCACCAGTACCACCATCATCAACACCAACAGTATCATTACCACCACCAACAACAACATCCGCATCCCACACCTCAACATCACAATCCGTACCTCGAGCATCAACGTCATACTCACCATAGATACCAAGGAGTACCAACAACAATAACCGATGAAGTATTGATTCATAACTTCATTGGAGAAATATTCTGCGGCGATTATGTAATCTCTAAAGTCTTAGAGATTATATATTCCAGCCATAACCGTAAATCAGATAAGTGGACCGAAATGATAGAAGGAAGAGTAGAAACCCTGACCGGAATGGTGCACGATTTACAAGCTAGACTTGTTTAACAGCAGCATCAACAGTACCGTCAGTATCACCAACACCGGCAAAACCTGTAGCACTACAAGTTTCGCCAATTCCATAATCACCAATATCATCACAAATCAACAACGCGTATATTGTATCAACGAGTTACGAAGTATTAACTCATTTCCCCTAAAGAAATTATATGTATATTTAATATATATGGATTTTGAAATCAAAATAAATCTTTTCGTACCAAGCTATTACGTGTGAATCTTAAATGGTAGGTACTACTCGGTTAGTTCATATTACTAATATGCAATGATGTACATTCTTCATTAACGACATAACCATCGTTAACTACAATCTCTGTTTCAAATTCAATGAATTCCTTTTCATAATAAACTAAGTGTATTATTCAATTACACGTTTAATTTTACACTTTCATTTTCGATGTACTCGAAACTTTCTAGAAAACATCATTCGTACCTTGCGAAGTTAGCAAGAGTTCCATGAGCACCAATATGATTCACTAAGTAAATATCAATAAAACTGAATAACGAAGTATTGATTACATTAGTGAAATACTCCGCGAAGATTATTAAATCTTTAATATTTTAGAGATTATTCATTTCTAATCCAGCCAAAAATCAAATGAGCTTAATATGATATTAACTCATTAAATCAATATTACATCTGAAGAAAATATACATACATATATTTTCATAAAGACTGTAATAAAATTTTCCGGTATAAAATATTACTTGTGAAACTTTTAACGGATAGGTAATACCCGAAAGATATATAAATTCACAATTAATATGTTACATTCTTCGATTCTGATTTAGCAAATCATCAACTATACTTACTACTTTCACAACAATATACATTCTTTCCTAGAAATTGAAACAACCATTCGCATCCAAATTTGATTACATATTCTGATTTTGAAAAATCAGAATCCAAGCCAACATTTAACAGAAAACATCACTCTTAGATTCTTACATCTTTCAAATGCCATACTTTGAATTCAAAACTGTACTAGAACATCATATGTATACATATAACATTCATCTCTTAGAATTATGAGCTTTCATTCTGAAAATCTGAAAAGCAACCAGTCTACGAATCAATACTCTGAATGTTGAAAAAGCAGATGAAGCAGCAAAAACTGTAAACGAACTTAACAGTCAAAAGTTTGACGATAAAGAATAACGTGTTGGCAAAGCTCAGAAAAAGAGAAAATTTTGTACTGAAAAACGGATAGAGCAAACCATGAAGGAGGTTGTGGACAAATTACAAAGACTAAACCTGCCTTCAAAGAATCCAAATGATTCAGTATCTGCTGAAGTCATTAACGAATACCTTGCTCCTGACTCTAAATCTTTACGGAAAAATCTTCTTTATCATCTTTCTATATTAGAAATTCTAAGATATCATCATATCTTTCATTATAAATATCCTTGATATTTCTGAAGATATTTTCATAACTATCCTTATCTGAAATCATTTATCTCCTCGCGTTATCTGTATTACATCATAAAGGAAACTGTTTTAGTTTCTAGATTCTGGGAAAAAAAATTGAATCAAAATTTGAATGTTTTTGAAGTAATGTTGGGAATTGAAGCATGAGTTAGTATAATATAATGACACTTGATCAACGTGATTATATTACAGTAAGTCATGCTGAGTTTCTAATGGAATGTGATAAAGGTTCACAGATGATTCCCTCATCATGAACCATGTTACATAACTCTTTCATTCTATTTAACCTCTAAACATATCAAGAAAATATTTTTCTTGATGATTCGGTCTTTTTCGGATATTTTGGTAATTTGACAAATCAAATCGTGCTATTACCTTTCCTTTCTACTTTGTATATTATGATTATTCGAAACTCATTACCTACGAATTCAGGACCATTACTCGCTTGACTTGAAGTCGAGAAGAAGAAAACAAAAGCATGAAGCTCCGAAATAGAAATGGGAGTATATATCGCAGCAAATAAGAGAGAACATTAACTGTGAATGTCAATGATTATAGAAAGACAGAAACATGAACTCCGAAATATAAGGGAAGATATAAAATCCAACAACAACTCAGAAATTACAAACCGTGTATATCGATGCATATAGCAATATAAAGACAAGGGAGAACTAAAAACACTATAAAACCAAAAATATAGTAGAAGTAAATAGATTCTTCCAGCGGTAGATAAAAAAGAAGAATGACAAATATTAAAGTTAGGAGTATATCAAGAATCAGAACTGGATGGAGCATATTGACGAATGCTTTAAAGTATGAATTGAGAGAGAGAGAATAGAAGGTATGAGCTGTGAAAATAAGGAAACGAAGGGAGTGGATTTATAGTGAAATATCCGACAGAACAATCAAAACAGATTATTGCATTTAACCAAAGAAGATCCCAATTTCCTTAATTACCAAAGAACCAAATCTTATTACGAAGATTTTCTCTAAATCCCTTGAATTCTTGAAATCAACCGTGACTACGTCACCAGTTAAGGCGAACATGTATTTACACATCTTCACTCTTTTGTGATAGCTTCACTCTTACGCTTCACATAATCGAATCGTTTTATCTATATTAGTCAATAATGATGAAACTCTATTTATCAACTCATATTCGTCATGAAAACATTTTTATTGTTAGCCATGACAATCTCTATCAAATTTCGGAACGAAATTTCTTTAACGGGTAGGTACTGTGACGATCTGGAAATTTTCGACTTATTTTGAACCAAATCTTTATACGATTTAATATTCTGGACACGATAAGCAAAGTCTGTAAAGTTGAATCTCAAAATTTTTGAACTACTTTCATATATTCAATTACTCTTCGATTGTTCTCGACGATTCACGAACGATTATATGTAAATAGATACATATACATATATACATATATATATACATATATACATATATATGATAACTTGAAAACGTTAATAAAGTATTTAATGTATAATATTTTACATTAAACTTTTTTGTTTCAATATATGTTTAATATATCTATCGACGGAACTAAAAGATAATATCAAATGAATTAATTAATGAATATTTTATTAGCATTTATCAATTCCATAAGTATTATGATATTATTATAAGTCTCTGTTGTGATGTCCACGTTGATTTGAGAAATCTTTCCTTGTTAACAGCATTCGGAATAAATGGTAAAGTGATTTACAAGTAAGAACAAAAGTATCAATTACGGTAACTGGACAAAAGTTAGTAGAGATTCCGGCTTAATTTTCAATGCATGCTTTACAATAATTGTCTCGTGTCTCTTGATAAGTTAATTATTTAGTTTTCTTAATATTGAAAACGTTTTAAGATATAGATGAAACCTTTTAAAGAATGATTTTGAATATAACTAATTCTGGAAAACCAAATTATATTTATTCGATTTAGTTCAAATATATGAAAGCGTTCTTTGAAATAATAGATTTTTATTATTACAACGTTTCGATAAAAAGATGTGAATGTAATTAGTTTTAGAGAACTATAGTTATTCGATTTAGTATGGACACGTTTTTCGATATAATAGAATTTGATTGTTATAATGTTTTTATGGATTTTCAGTGATATGAAAATAAAAAATAAAGATAAAATAAAGATTTCTAATGAACACCAAAAGACTACAACATTTCATCTCAAGATTACAAGTTAAAATGATGGAAATCACTAAACCTGCGCACTTGCACGAGAAAAAACATAACTAAATCATACTGACTCGAAAAATGGTGATTCTAGTGTCCAGACGTCCGTAACTCAAAAATCTAAAACTTTCATGAAGACACTACATGCGGATTGCGTACCTATCTACGCGAGGTGCATAATGTTTGAAAAGATTACACGGGAGATGTAATCTTTACGCGAAACGCGTAATGTTTTATCGACATATTTTGTGGCAGCTTCACTATTTAACACGTTTATTATTATTATATTATTATATTTATATTATTATATTATATATATGTATATATATATATATATGTGCATATCGACGAACCAATTTACTCCGCATCATAATTTTTATATTACTCCGTATCATTTTATCTATATTTACTCCGCATCAATTTTATTTTTATTTTCAAAATGGGTTTTCGAGTGGGATGAAGCTAAGGAAATTATGGGTTATAGCTATGGAGGTTATGGGTAATGTTCGTAGGTATTATTCGCAAGTCAAACCTAGTGTTTATCATCTCCGTGGCGTCTACGTACTCTCCTGCAATATTGAATCACAATTTTGAAATGTGGGCATTCATATCTTGTCTTTTAAAATATTAATAGTGTATCCATGTCTAGTGCTCGAGTATATATATTTATGCATGCTTGTATATTTTATTTTTGTCGTTAGATAGTTTATGATGAAACACGAATTTGATACATATGCTACTGATATAAAGTATATGATATGCATGTTTTTGAAAAGCTGGCGAAAAATTATTAACTTTTCATTTAGAAATCGCGTGATTTCGATGAACGGATTAAAAGATATGGTCAATTGAATTATGGTTAACGTTAATTGAAATTGTGTTTGAAACTGTAAATTAATATTTAAACAACTTGTCTATGAGATTGATAAATTGGATTTTCAAATATTACTAATCGAGTAAATGAATTTCTATATAAGGCACGTCTCGTCTTGTTGAGCAATTGTCAAAGTTGACTGCCTTATCATGTTTTAAAGCTTTATAAACACTATAATCTGATTTTACATGTATTGGAAAACAATGTGAAATAATAAAATATTTTCGATTGCCATGATAATTCAAATATAATATAGCTCCTGAAATAAATAATATTTTAAGTTTGATAAACTATAAATTTGTTCAATTATCAAGACTTATACTATGATAATAAACATGTAAAGATTTAAAGATCATATTAGGTCAGGTTGACTTTTGAGATGACTTTTGTTAACTTTTGCATGTCGATCTCGAGCATTAGGATTGTGATACACTATGACCTGACCTAGCTTGTTAGACATGTATTGACCAACATATGTTTTCTAGGTTGAGATCTACGATTATTTTGCTTTCCGAGTTTCGGTCACATTTCGGTGAATGACCTTATGTGCTGCAAAGGTGAGTTTCATTTGCTCCCTTTTTAATTACTTTTGCAATCTATATTTTTGGGCAGAGAATACATGCACTTTATTTTAAACGCAATGGATACAAGTACATACTAAATTCTACACTGAGTTTAAACCAAAAATCCCTTAGCTTTGGTAACTAGTAGCTGCCGATTATAAGAACTGGTGGGCGCGAATAGTTGTATATAGATCCATAGGGCTTGACATCCCCGTCTGTTCCAGGTATAGAAACCCTAGCCTGAACTATAAAATAGACGTATACTATTTGAGTTTAGTACACGTTGGATTGCGTGTATTGTACATGTTGGTTGCATGTATGTTAAAACAGGGGTACTTATTATAACGTTAAAGTTTAGTTACCAGGGTGCTCAATTTTATAGAATATTTTGATAAACGTTTCTGGATGAAACAACTGAAATCTTGTGATCCACCTTTATATACAGATTATGCGCAACATTAAAACTATGAACTCACCAACCTTTGTGTTGACACTTTTAAGCATGTTTATTGTCAGGTTCCTAGAAGTCTTTCGCTGTTTGCTTATACGTTATACAAGCTATGTGCATGGAGTCATACATGCTTTATTCGAGAAAACTTTGCATTCACAAAATCATCACCATGTGTCTTATTTTACTGTATTGTCAACGGATGTATTGTTAAAAATTATTATATACGGTGATTGTCAATACGTAGAAATCATCAGATGTCGAAAACCTTGGATTTATATATTCATTTATGGTGTGCCTTTTCAAAAGAATGCAATGTTTACAAAACGTATCATATAGAGGTCAAAACCTCACTATGAAATCAATGAATGATGTATTCGTCCAAATGGATTTGGATGGGTCATCACAAATACCCATCACCTCCTTAGCTATAACTCATAATTTTCTTAGCTCTTTCCCGCTCGAAAAATCATTTGGACATAACATCGTTGTAGTATTTTATGTATAATACTAATAATTATTATACTACTGATAATAAGATTAATAATAATATTAATCTTAATAATAATAATAATAATAACAATAATAATAATAGTAATATAAATATATATGTAGAGAGATTAAGAGATTGAGAGATAAAAGTGAATGGATTCGGCAGAAAATAAGCGAGCTTTATAGATGTTTTCTGACCCTGACTGCCATGCGATCGCATGGCTTCTCAGCGCAATTCCCATGCGATCGCATGGGGTGCCCTGACAGCTCACAATGTTTTGTTGTTTTGCTTGTCGACATAATTAAATAAATATATAATTTATATTAATTAATTATATATTATATTATATTCTCGTGCCTAGTTAACTTGTAATTTTGGTTCCAATGTCTTGTACGTTTACGTTCAACTTATGTCCCAGTTTCGGTGTTTCGAACGTCCTTTCGTACGCTTAGAAAACTTGTACTTTACGTTTCGTAATTTGTACCTTTGTCAAAATATAGTCTTAAATTATCAATAAACTATATTAATCACATTGTATCTTGAACTTTCAAGTGTTTTGGTCATTTGCTTCTATAAATTAATGTCTTAATATATAATAATATTATTTTAAATCAAAACGTTTTATATCTAAGTTAATATTATATTTTTATAACATTTGTAAAATATACATACATTTTCATTTTAAAATAGTGTTTTACTGTAGCAAATGATTTTTACTGTAGCAAATAGTAGTTTTCGAAAACACTGTAGCTTTTTGGGTACTGTAGCAATTCGAAAATACTGTAGCAAATTAGTGTTTTACTTGTTCATCTTAAACATTTTAGTTAACTTATCTAAATATCAATAGAATCAATAAACGAATGTTACTATCGTTTACTAAATAACTTGAAATTATATATATGTATATATCTTTATTTAATATACATAAATCAGTTTTTAAATACACATTGCAAGTTATTTATAATTAATTTTAATAATTAATATTCCAACTTATTGTATATATATATATATATATTTATATATATATCTATTTACAAATAGATGTTCGTGAATCGTCGGTCAATAGTCAAAGGTTAACTGAATATATAACATTAGTTCAAAAATTTTGAGAATCAAACAGACTTTGCTTATCGTGTCGGAAACATTAATCGTTTAAAGATTAAGTTTAAATTTGGTCAGAAATTTCTGGGTCGTCACAATATCCAAACTATAAATGACTTAATAATAATCTTGATGACTTCAACGACTCGAATGCAACGTCTTTTGAAATATGCCATGAATGACTCCAATAATATCTTTAAAATGAGCAAATGCACAGCGGATGGTTTCTTTAATACCTGAGAATAAACATGCTTAAAAGTGTCAACCAAAAGGTTGGTGAGTTCATTAGTTTATCGTAATCAATCATTCCATAATTTTAATAGACCACAAGATTTCATTTTCATAGTTAACTGCAGGAACACTCATCTGCAAAATGTGATGACCCGGAAATTTTCGACCAAATTTAAACTAAATCTTTATATGTTTTCGATACGATAAGAAAAGTATGTAATGTTGAGTCTAGAAAATTTTGAAACGATGTTCATATATTCAATTGACCTTCGACTACTCTCGACGATTCACGAACAATTAATTGTAAATAGATATGTGTGTATGTATATATAAATAATAATTCGAAATATAATTTGAAGTATTATATGTTGTTGTTATTAAAAATTAATAAAATAAAAATAGGATATTATAATAATTATTATTTAAAATATATCTCTAAATATAAATAAAGTATAATATTAAATGATTGTAATACTCTTTGATGTTTCGTTTGATATTAAACAAGTTAAAAAAACAACCTATATGATTTTAAAATAAACGGTGATCCAAAAATGAGTTTTATTAATTATAGGCTTATTAATAATATATTTAGAAGTTATTTGATAAAATTTAATAATAACTATATTTTACTTGGGGTTGGGAGTGAATAATTAATGTAATATTTATTTAATAGTTAATAACCAAATCTTATACCATAATGACCAAAATAAATAAAGATACTTAATTTAAAATTTTAGAATTTTTCTAAGGACTTCCATCCGCCACTGATTTATTAACAGGAGCACAATACACCCTCCGTAATTAAATTGTTGACATATAGGATCGAAAATTTAGACTCTCATTATTGTTTTCACACGTTTCATTATGATATCAATTATTATCTTATTATTTATATTTATATTATTTTATACAAACATTTTCATTTTGTTATTAAAATTGAGAATGAATGATATAAAGGTGATGCATGTTTCATTTTTAAATCCTTCTTTACAGGCTGTTTTTTTTATGATTAGAATTGATTGACATAAAGTGAAAATTAATAATGTAATATTACATTTCTACTGGTCACAATTTTAACTGCATATGTATCTTGGTCGATTAGCATGAGGTACACTACCTTCTTGTTTATATCACAACTTAACAACCCACTTGCTCCAATTCTTTTATCCATAAATTTGAATTAAGATCACTATTCGATAAATGTGCATGTTTTGTTCACTACATCTATATATATACATAACATACAGTCATATATATAATAACATATACATTTACATACTAGCCTATAAACCTTCCCTCACTCCAACACTCGCTTCCCGTTCGTTGCAGTCGAAGATCATCACAAACCACCACCATCGAAACTCATTTAAATTTCCATCACCATATCACCTTCACCATCTCCAGTGAACACTAAGACAACCTACCATCTTGTTCATTTTTATTTCAATCACCATACACCAACCATCACCTCGCCACTCTAATCACCATCTCTATTTTTTTTGTGTTTTCTGTCGAAGATAACCTATCACCACATCACCCTTCTTCAACCGTGAGCTTCCATAATCACCGGACCTCCGCTACCACCTCCCTAATCTCTCTCTCTCTCTCTCTCTCTCTCTCTCTCTTGTTGAAACCACTTGTAAAACTCATTGTATACTGTTGTTGCACCGTTTTCTGCGTTGATCAAAGTCAAGCTACTACTACTGCTCGATGAATTGATGTTTTTGATACTTGCTGTATTGATAAATTAAAGTTGCTGCAACTTGGTTATCACTTTTTCTGTTATCAAGATTGAATACCCCACATGTTTATTAAAGAAAAAGGAACCGTGTACTATGATGATGGAATGAGGGCTGCATTTTTTTTATTCTATTTATGTTCCGCAATTTAAAATCCATGTTACCGGATTGAAAGAAAAACTCACGAATTTTATATTGGGTCTAGCATGTTCTGTTGGGCCGAAGTGTATATGGGCTGAATTACAATGTTGGAATGCTACAACTGAATTGGATAATTGTTGTGCCGATCTCTGCTACTACTTTATTTTATTTTTTTAATTAGCGAGGTCTAAAAAGATGAATAGCGTTGATGATAATAGATGATACATGGTCATGTTATGATGATGGTAGGATAAATGATGTCGTGATAATGAATGATGATCACGATGATGATATAGTAAGAAGAAGATGATGATTTATGATTATGATTATGATAGAGTGATGAAGTTGATGAATGTGATTCGACATGATCATGGTGATGATGAAGACATGATCATGATGATATTATGATGACAGTTAGAATATTAGAATAATGACTGCTCTCGACGATTCACGAACAATTAATTGTAAATAGATATGTGTGTATAAATGTATATATATAAATAATAATTGGAAATATAATTTGAAGTATTATATGTTGTTGTTATTAAAATTTATAAAAATAAAAATAGGATATTATAATAATTATTATTATCTATAATCTACAATATAAAAGTATTTTAAAAAAAATATTAAATGATTGTACTATTCAATTGATGTTCCTAGTGATATTAAGTAAGTTAAATTCAAACTTATATAATTTTAAAATAAACGGTGATACGGAAATGAGTTCTATAAATTTTAGACTTATTAAAAATGTATTTAGGAACTATTTGATTAGTTTTAACACTTTTTATATATCACCATAAATGAGAAGGACAGTTGATGTAATTTTTATTTAATAAATTAATGATTGAATTTTACACCATAATGACCAAAATAAATAAATCTAATTAATTTAAAAATATGATATTTTTCTGAACATTTTTATTCGCCACTTATAAACATCGGAGAGCAAAATTTAGTCCGTGAATGATGACGGCTAAACATCTCACACATTTTAATTAATGAATGATATAAAATTATTACTAGCAATTATTGGTTTTTATTCTTCTCAATTATACATGGAATGATGTATCATCCTAAAACCACTAGTTCCAAATCCGTGAATTATAAATGTGAAAGACTGTACCCCTTTTTGACTTATGATTTATATTTGATTGAGTTACTGTGTTTGATTGTTTCTTTATGTACTCCACTAATACATACAAAATATATATATACTTATATATATATCAACTGAATTATAGGCTAGAGATTTGATGTGTAATTGAAGATTCGTAATACCTAACTTCAATTATCTTTATTGCGTTTGTATTATCTATATATGTATTTATATAAACAACCTATACAGACATCAAATTATTGAACACCTTACAACCATCACTCTTTCTCTTCTAGTTTTCTTGAACTTGCCATAACGATCACCACTTGCAATTTCAATTGTGCTTCTTCATTCTTCCTTTCTAGTCATCAACCGAAACAAGATGGAGCACGGCTGTACACCACCACGAGCAACCATCCACCATGTACCACCACAATTATGATCTTACAATTACAAAATCCCCCATGACCACCGGTATCACCACTTTTCATACACCAACTTCTTTCTTCTTCTTCCATCAATCTAATCTAAACTTTCTTCTTATATATAAATATACATAACCATATATAGATATATAGATTATATACATATACATAGACAAAACCCTCACTACCTCCTAACATCACCTACAAACCACCTTGCAAACCACCTTTATTAAACCATCAACCCGTCGCTTATTTTATTTTTAATATGAACAAAGGTTTCCAACGGCCCTCACAACAACTTGTATCTTTGATATAAACGAACCTCCCTTTATATATCTTTTCACCGTATACGCACCCAATATAAATTATATATGCAGTTAAGATTTAAAATGGATGCCACATGATTTACTTTTTTATTGATGGTCGACCAGTGGATCTTGGAGTGATATCTAATTACAAAAAAAAAAAAAAAAAAAAAAGGTAAAGGGTTGCTTTCCTGGCTAATACCGAACCCAATTGGCTTTACTAAAGATTTATATATAATGCATTTGATAAAGGTATATATGTCGTGCATGAGGGACACCAACATGATGGCCTACAACCAATAATATAATGCTACCGTTTGAACAATTGAAGATTGAGAAGAAACGGAGTTGGTACAGCTCATACCATGTGCCGAGTTGCACTTATTTTATTAGCGGGCTATGAATTTTTTTCCCTTTACTTAATTATTTTAGTACTTGAGCCATGAAGAGAGTTGATATTGGTGATGGTTCGGTATTAAGAAATAGATGATGATACGTTAAATGACGAGGTAATGGAAGTTGATACATGACATGATAGAGGATTATGATGTTTAAAGATGATGGATTTAGGATATAATAATAATGATAGTTTATGATGAGATGGTGGATAATAAATTGTAATTAGATTAAAGAACAATGAGGACGATTATGATCAACGATATTTGATATTGATGATGATCCGAATCATATGATGATGAATTGATTAGGGAGAAAAAGAGGAAGATAGATATGAGTTATATATTTTAAATGGTGCTATAAATTAGATAAAATGAAACGGATGAATGGTTTAAGGATATTATCGGGTTAGCGGGACGTCGCGGGTTCAAACCCGGACTTGGGCATTTTCTTTAAGGGCTACTTCTTTGAGGTAGTATTTCTGTTACCAGTACTATTATTATTATTATCGTATTATTATTAGTAATAATATAAGTATTATTATTATTATTAATATTATCATCTTACGAATTAATAAAATAAGTATCATTATTATTTTATCCTTTTTATCATTAGTATTACTACTATTATCAGTATTATTATTACTAGGTATTGTAAATATTATTGTTATTAATATTATTATTATTATTATTATTATTATTATTATTATTATTATTATTATTATTATTATTATTATTATTATTATTATCATCATAAGTATTAGTATTATTATTATTAGTATTATTATCATTTTAGTTAGTAATATAAATATTAGCATCATTAGTATCATTAGTAAAATCATTATTTTTTTTATAGTTATTATTATTAGTATTCATTATTATTAAAATTAACATTTTTATTTAGAACGTATCTTTTTTATTAAAGTTATTATTGTTATCATTTATATTAAAAGTGTCATTTTTAACTCTATTATTATTATTATTATTATTATTATTATTATTATTATTATTATTATTATTATTATTATTATTATTATCATTACTAATATCATTTAGTATTATTATAATTTTAACAAACAAACGATATATATATACATATATATATATATACATATATATATACATATATATATACATATATATATATATGTATATATATATATATATATATATATACATATATATATACATATATATATATATATGTATATATATATATATATATATATATATGTATATATATATATATATATATGTATACATATATATATATATACATATATATATATATATATATATACATATATATATACATATATATATATATATATATTTAATACATATAACATAACAAAATTAATATTTTTTTTTAAATATATAAAATTAATATATGAGACATATAGGATACTAATATAACAATGATATAAGTAATAAAGTTATATATATAAATTTGTTCGATTACCAATATATGTGTTAATATATATACATGATATAGGTTCGTGAAGTCGAGACCCACCCTACACTTATTCAATGACGTCATATGTATTTTTACTACAAAATACAATACGGTGAGTTTCATTTGCCTTTTTACCCTTTATATTTTTGGGCTAAGAATACATGCGCAATTTTTATAAATGTTTTACGAAATAGACACAAGTAATCGAAACTACATTATATGGTTGAATGATCGAAGCCGAATATGCCCCTTTTACTTGGTAACCTAAGAATTAGTAAACCAGTCTACTAATTGACGCGAATCCTAAAGATAGATCTATTGGGCCCAACAAACCCCATCCGTTTTAGCGGATGCTTTAGTACTTCGATGTTGTTTTATCATGTCCGATGGATGTCCCGGAATGATAGGGGATATTCTTATATGCATCTTGTTAATGTCGGTTACCAGGTGTTCAATCCATATGAAAGATTTATGTCTCTATGCATGGGACGTATATTTATGAGAACTGGAAATGAAATTCTTGTGGTCTATTAAAATGATGGAAATGATTATTTATGTTAAACTAATGAACTCACCAACCTTTGGGTTGACACTTTAAAGCATGTTTATTCTCAGGTATTAAAGAAATCTTCTGCTGTGCATTTGCTCATTTTAAAGATATTACTTGGAGTCAGTCATGGCATATTTCGAAAGACGTTGCATTCGAGTCGTCTAGTTCATCAAGATTAATACTAAGTTAATTATAGTTGGATATATTATGAAATGGTATACATGTCGTCAACTTTCAATGTAAAGAAAGTTTGTCTTTTAAGAACGAATGCAATGTTTGTAAAATGTATCATATAGAGGTCAAGTACCTCGCGATGTAACCAAATGTAATGTATTCGTCCAGATGAATTAGGACGGGTCACTACAGGTGGTATCAGAGCGGTGGTCTTAGCTAACCAGGTCTTGCATTAGTGTGTCTAACTGATAGTTGTTTAAATGCATTAGTGGGTCTGGACTTCGACCGTGTCTGCATGTCAAAAGTTTTGCTTATCATTTCGTGTCAAAAATTACCTGCTTATCATCCTTAGGAAATTACCTGCTTAACATTCTTAGTCTAGACACGTTTTACTGCATTGACTGCATGAATAGTGTATAGACAAAATTCATATCTTAGCACATCTGTTACTGTAGACTTGCCTGACATATGCCGTAAATTCCTCCGTAGTCTACGAAATCTTTAGTACTATATATATATATATAGATATTCTATGTAGTTAGAATATCATCCAATATTCGAAAATCATTTCATATCGAAAAATCCTTTACTCTATCGTACAAGATGGAACTCGCAACTAGTTCAAATCTCTCGGATTCCGATAGCTATTCCGACATGGATGTTCACCTAAGCTCCGGAAGCCGCGTCACCAGAATGAATCAACCAATCAGTCATCCCCAATTCATCTGATGGGTTCGTAGCCTCCTTAATCATTGGAGACAAGAAGAAGGTGATCCTTTCCATCAACCGAAATCACCTTTTGGCGAAGAACCTGAAGCACTTACCGGCGAACCTATTCGTAATACCATTTTCTCTCTCATTTCCGGAGTATCTCGCCACGACTATATCACAATTCAGATTCTAAACCTTATTCATTCGCTAGTTCCTACCGACAATCATCTCGGAGTAATAAGTCAACGAGCTTCGCGCCCGAGTTGTAGCCTTGGAAAATATGGTGCAAAACGTACCAGCATTCAACAACATCAACGGCATCAACAGTACCACCAGCAACAACACAAACCATAACAACACACGCCTCAACATCACAATCTGTACCTCGAGCATAATCATCGTTTTACATGACGTTCTACATCATTTATCTTCGTTCGACATGACAATTATGTAATCTCTAATGTTCTAGAGATTATATATTCTTGTTCTAACGGTAAATCAAATGAGTCTAATATCATATTCACTCATTAAATCCATGATTACATCTGAGAAAATATATATGTATATATGTTTTCATAAAGATTGTAATTAAAAATTCTTTTGTACAAACTGTTAATGGTGAAAATATTTTAACGGGTAGGTAATACCCGAGGAATATTTAGATTTCACATTAATAAGTTACACTGTACATTCTTCGAATCTGATTCAACAGTCATTTACTATCCTATTTACATCCACAGATATACGAATCCGTTCATCACAGAATAACCATTTTCATTCAATTTCATATTTGGATTTTAACATATCAGAATCCAACAAGTGGCATAATGAAGAAAACATTGGACAAAATAAAATTTGTTAGAAACAAAGAAATTAACTATGAGAAATTTTGTTTAAGAGTCCACGCTAACTGTTCCTAGCTAACTGTTCCTAGCTAACTGTTAATTCCGTATTACCTTTTATTTATCGCAATTTATTTATCGCATTTTATTTATCGCAATTTTAATTCTCGCAATTTTATTTATCGTCATTTAATTTCTGTTATTTATTTTACGCACTTTAAATATCGGGACACGTATACAAGGTTTTGACATATCATATCGACGCATCTATATATATTATTTGGAATAACCATAGACACTCTATATGCAGTAATGATCGAGTTAGCTATACAGGGTTGAGGTTGATTCTATAATAATATATATACTTTGAGTTGTGATCGAGTCTGAGACATGTACACGGGTCACGATACGTATTAATTAATTTGAATATTATAAACTATATATGAATTATTGAATTGCTAACTGTGGACTATCAACTGAGGACTAACAACATTGGACAATTAAAATGAATTAAAATATTGATTATAACATATGAAACTAAACAATTCTTCAAGTTTGCCACTTGATTTCATCTTTAACCTCATTTGTATCTTGACGATTACAATCTGCGTTCAAACCTTTCATGATTCTTGAAAACACCTCAATCGAGAGGATGAACCAACCGTACTTTTTCTACGAAAGAAAAGATTGATGCATATCGTGATGCACCTGAAAACTCTTAGAACCTGAGTAAATGTTTAACACGTAGCTATGCTAATTCCTTTAGTGTTATTATTACCCAAAATAACTTGGTAATCCCTTTCAAAGTAGCAAATTTTGTCACAGCTCCAGCAAGTCAACTTCGACTTTTCGTTCAAAACAACCTTATTATAACCTTGATATATATACGTGCTCTTTTATTATTACCAGGGAACCTTTTATATTCCACCATATTACCAACAGACGTACCAGAGACCTCGTTGCTTCTTGGCTTAAATCTCTCTGATAAATCATTATATTCATTGAAACCCTATTATATACTCATCCGCATCTTGTAACGAGAACTGTCATACCAATTACCGGGAATCAGCAATCAGTACTTTAAAAACTCACAGCATATCTACATCAACAGTTATATGTATAACATCTATCTCTTAAGAATTATGATCTTTCATTCTAAAATTTTGAAAAGCACTCAGTCTACAAATCAGTACCCTGTATGTTGAAAAAGCTTAATGAGGCAGCAGAAACCGTAGACAACCGTAAACGACCTTAATCATCGGAAGTTTGATAATAAAGAATAGTATGTTGGAAAAGCTCAGAAAAGTTGGAACTGGAAAACGGGTTGAGCTAACCACGAAGGAGACCAAGGACAAATACAAGGACCATACCTTATATTCAAAGAATCCAAGTAATTCTGGATCCGTTGAAATCTTTAGAGAATATCTTGCTCCGAAGTCATGTTAAAATCTTGCGAAAAATCTTTCTTCATCAACCTTCGATCTTAGAAATTCTAAAATATCATCATAAATATCTTCGATATTTCTGAGGATATTTTCATAAATATTCTTGTCCGAAATTATTCATCTCTTCGTACTATCTATATTACATTAGAAGGGAAACTGTTTTAATTTCTAAATTCTAAAAAATTAAAGTTTAAATTATGAATGTTTTTGAAGTAGTGTTGGGAACTGAAGCATGAGTTAGTATAATATAATGACACTTGATCAACGTGATTATATTACAGTAAGTCATGCTGAGTTTCTAATGGAACGTGATGATTCACAGATCATAACGTCATCATGTGCCATGTTACATAACTCATACATTCTACTTAACTTCTGAACATGTCAAGAAAGTATATTCTTGATAGTTCTATTCTCAGTGATTCAGGTAATTTGACAAATCAAATCGTGCGATTACATTCTTTCTTATTTAGAACATTAAGTTCATTCGAAACTCCGTACTTACGAATTCTGGTCTGTTAGTCGCTTTACTAGAGGGCGAGAGGATAATAAAAAGGGAAAGAGATCCAAAATATAAGAGAAAATATAAAGTCCAATAACAACACGGAGGTTACAAACCGTGGATATTAATACGAATAGCAATATAAAGACACGGTAGAATTAAGAATAATATCACCCCAGGGTAATAGTAGAAGTAAACAGATTTTTCTGGTGGAAGATAGAAAAGAAGGATGACAGGAATGATAAATAGGAAAATATCAAGGATTAGAACTGGATTAAGCATTTTCACAATCTTCTGGGTGTATGAACTAAGAAAGAAAGTATAGGAATGGTGAGAATAATGGAACGGAAGAATTTAATTTATAATGGAAATATCAGACAGTGTAATCGAGGCAGATCACCATAATTAATTATAGAGATCTTAATTTCCTTGTTCGTCGAAGAATCAAATCTTTTAGATTTCGAAGATTTTCTTTAAATCCCTTGAATTCTGGAATTCAACCAAGACAACGTCAAAAGTTAAGATGAAACTTTATTTATTCATTTCACTCTTTTGTGATAGCTTCATTTATACTCTCCGCGTAATCAAATCGTTTTATCTATATTAACCAATAATGATAAAACTCTATTTATCAACTCATATGCGTCATGAAAACATTTTTATTGTTAACCATGACGACCACACTCAAATTTCGGGACGAAATTTATTTAACGGGTAGGTACTGTGACGACCAGGGAATTTCCGACTAAATTTAAACTTAATCTTTATATGATTTCGATACGATAAGCAAAGTATGTAATGTTGAGTCTAGAAAATTTTGAAACGATGTATATATATTCATTTGACCTTCGACTGCTCTCGACGATTCACGAATAATTAATTGTAAATAGATATGTGTGTATAAATGTATATATATAAATAATAATTGGAAATATAATTTGAAGTATTATATGTTGTTGTTATTAAAATTAATAAAAATAAAAATAGGATATTATAATAATTATTATCTATAATATATCTATATATATATATATATATATATATATATATATATATATATATATATATATAAAGTATTTTTAAAAAAATAAATATTAAATGATTGTACTATTCAATTAATGTTCCTAGTGATATTAAGTAAGTTAAATTCAAACTTATATAATTTTAAAATAAACGGTGATACGAAAATGAGTTCTATAAATTTTAGACTTATTAAAAATGTATTTAAGAACTATTTGATTAGTTTTAACACTTTTTATATATCGCCATAAATGATAAGGACAGTTGATGTAATTTTTATTTAATAAATTAATGATTGAATTTTACACCATAATGACCAAAATAAATAAATCTAATTAATTTAAAAATATGGGATTTTTCTGAACATTTGTATCCGTCACTTATAAACATCGGAGAGCGAAATTTAGTCCGTGAATGACGATGGCTAAACATCTCACACATTTTAATTAATGAATGATATAAAATTATTACTGGCAATTATTGGTTTTTACTCTTCTCAATTATATATCCATACACATACATGGAATGATGTATCATCCTAAAACCACTAGTTCCAAATCCGTGAATTATGAATGTGAAAGACTGTACCCCTTTTTGACTTATGATTTATATTTGATTGAGTTACTGTGTTTGATTGTTTCTGTATGTACTCTACTAATACATACAAAATATATATATATATATATATATATATATATATATATATATATATATATATATATATATATATATATATATATATACTTATATATATATCAACTGAATTATAGGCTAGAGATTTGATGTGTAATTGAAGATTCGTAATACCTAACTTCAATTATCTTTATTGCGTTTGTATTATCTATATATGTATTTATATAAACAACCTATACAGACATCAAATTATTGAACACCTTACAACCATCACTCTTTCTCTTCTAGTTTTCTTGAACTTGCCATAACGATCACCACTTGCAATTTCAATTGTGCTTCTTCATTCTTCCTTTCTAGTCGTCAACCGAAACAAGATTTAGCATGGCTGTACACCACCACGAGCAACCATCCACCATGTACCACCATAATTACGATCTTACAATTACAAAATCCCCCATGACCACTGGTATCACCACTTTCCATACACCAACTTCTTTCTTCTTCTTGCATCAATCTAATCTAAACTTTCTTCTTATATATAAATATACATAACCATATATAGATATATAGATTATATACATATACATAGACAAAACCCTCACTACCTCCTAACATCACCTACAAACCACCTTGCAAACCACCTTTATTAAACCATCAACCCATCGCTTATTTTATTTTTAATATGAACAAAGGTTTCCAACGGCCCTCACAACAACTTGTATCTTTGATATAAACGAACCTCCCTTTATATATCTTTTCACCGTATACGCACCCAATATAAATTATATATGCAGTTAGGATTTAAAATGGATGCCACGTGATTTACTTTTTTATTGATGGTCGACCAGTGGATTTTGGAGTGATATCTAATTAAAAAAAATAGGTAAAGGGTTGCTTTCCTGGCTAATACCGAACCCAATTGGCTTTACTAAAGATTTATATATAATGCATTTGATAAAGGTATATATGTCGTACATGAGGGACACCAACATGATGGCCTACAACTAATAATATAATGCTACCGTTTGAACAATTGAAGATTGAGAAGAATCAGAGTTGGTACAGCTCATACCATGTGCCGAGTTGCACTTATTTTATTAGCGGGCTATGATTTTTTTTCCCTTTACTTAATTATTTTAGTACTTGAGCCATGAAGAGAGTTGATATTGGTGATGGTTCGGTATTAAGAAATAGATGATGATACGTTAAATGACGAGGTAATGGAAGTTGATACATGACATGATAGAGGATTATGATGTTTAAAGATGATGGATTTAGGATATAATAATAATGATAGTTTATGATGAGATGGTGGATAATAAATCGTAATTAGATTAAAGAACAATGAGGACGATTATGATCAACGATATTTGATATTGATGATGATCCGAATCATATGATGATGAATTGATTAGGGAGAAAAAGAGGAAGATAGATATGAGTTATATATTTTAAATGGTGCTATAAATTAGATAAAATGAAACGGATGAATGGTTTAAGGATATTATCGGGTTAGCGGAACGTCGCGGGTTCAAACCCGGACTTGGGCATTTTCCTTAAGGGCTACTTCTTTGAGGTAGTATTTCTGTTACCAGTACTATTATTATTATCGTATTATTATTAGTACTAATATAAGTATTATTATTATTAATATTATCATCTTACGAATTAATAAAATAAGTATCATTATTATTTTATCCTTTTTATCATTAGTATTACTACTATTATCAGTATTATTATTACTAGGTATTGTAAATATTATTGTTATTACTATTATTATTATTATTATTATTATTATTATTATTATTATTATTATTATTATTATTATTATTATTATTATTATTATTATCATAAGCATTAGTATTATTATTAGTAGTATTATTATCATTTTAGTTAGTAATATAAATATTAGCATCATTAGTATCATTAGTAAAATCATTATTTTTTTTATAGTTATTATTATTAGTATTCATTATTATTAAAATTAACATTTTTATTTAGAACGTATCTTTTTTATTAAAGTTATTATTGTTATCATTTATATTAAAAGTGTCATTTTTAACTCTATTATTATTATTATTATTATTATTATTATTATTATTATTATTATTATTATTATTATTATTATTATTATTATTGTTATAATTCAGTAGGCTTATAACTACCTTTAGTGGTTTGATTCTTGATGTTATAATTCAGTAGGCTTATAACTACCTTTAGTGGTTTGATTCTTGATGTTATAATTCAGTAGGCTTATAACTACCTTTAGTGGTTTGATTCTTGATTTAGAATACTAATAATGAAGTGTAAGAACAAAGATGATAATGGAGAGAAAGAAAGAAACACTTTGTAAGTGTGAGAAATGGTGCAAGTTTAATGCTTGCATTCATGAGTATTTATAGCCTAAAATCTCAATATAAAAATACATACTTTGTGTACCAAAATTGACTATATGTATACACCAAAATTGACTATCCATATCTATATTATTATTATTATTATAACACTCCCCCTTGGATAGCAATTTTATTTTGTTGAAGATCAACTATAAATTACTGCCTCGTTAAAAACCTTGCTAAAGAAAACCCAGTGGGAAAAAAACTTTAGCTAAGGGAAAAAGAGTGCAGCATGGAGTTGACTCCCCCTCAAGTAGACATCGCTTCAGCTGTTACATCTTTTGAACATGTCTCATGCCAATGTTATGAACGTGTGTTCTGAAAATAGCAGTTGGAAGTGCTTTCGTGAAAAGATCAGCAGAGTTTTTGCTAGATTGCACATATCTCATTTCAATCTGGTTGTCCTTAATGAGATTTTGAGTGTATGAGAAGAATCTAGGTGGTATGTGTTTTGTTCGGTCACTTTTGATATACCCTTCTTTCATCTGTGCTATGCAAGCTGCATTATCTTCAAAGATAGTTGTTGGACTTTTATCGCGTTCTAGTCCACAAGAATCAGTAATGAGTTGTGTCATTGATCTCAACCAAAAACATTCTCGAGTAGCTTCATGTAATGCAATCACTTCGGCATGATTTGACGATGTAGCAACAAGTGTTTGTTTTTGAGAACGCCATGATATTGCAGTACCTCCATTTAGGAATACATATCCAGTTTGAGATTTAGCTTTATGTGGATCAGATAAATAACCTGCATCTGCATAACCAACCAAATCTTGTTTTGATTCGTTAGAATAAAATAATCCTAAATCAGTAGTTCCTCGAAGGTATCGAAATATGTGTTTGATCCCATTCCAGTGTCTTTTGGTAGGAGCAGAGCTGAACCTTGCCAACAAATTAACTGCAAAAGAAATGTCAGGTCTTGTACAATTTGTAAGATACATAAGAGCTCCAATTGCACTAAGATATGGTACTTCTGGTCCAAGAATGTCTTCTTGATCTTCACATGGACGAAATGGATCAGCTTCAACATTGAGTGATCTAACAACCATAGGAGTACTTAATGGTTTTGCCTTGTCCATATTGAAACGTTTCAAAATCTTTTCAGTATATGTTGTTTGATGTACAAGTAAACCATTAGGCATATGCTCAATTTGTAAACCAAGGCAATACTTGGTTTTTCCGAGATCTTTCATTTCAAATTCTTTCTTTAGAAGTTGAATGGCTTCATGGATCTCTTTATTTGTACCTATGATGTTAAGATCATCAACATAAACAGCTATGATCACATATCCGGATGTTGTTTTCTTAATGAAAACACAAGGGCAAGTAAGATTATTTGTATACCCTTTGCTTATCAAGTAATCACTTAATCGGTTATACCACATACGTCCCGATTGTTTTAACCCATATAAAGATCTTTGTAATTTAATCGAATACATTTCTTTGGGTTTTTGCATTTGATGCTTCTGGTACCTTAAATCCTTCAGGTATCTTCATATATATATCACTATCAAGTGATCCATATAGATAAGCAGTCACAACATCCATGAGATGCATTTCTAAATTTTTAGAAACTGCCAGACTGATTAAGTACCTAAAAGTAATTGCATCCATAACAGGAGAATAAGTTTCTTCATAATCAATTCCCGGTCTTTGAGAAAAACCTTGAGCTACAAGTCTAGCTTTATACCTTGTAACTTCATTTTTCTCATTTCTTTTTCGGACAAAAATCCATCTGTATCCTACAGGTTTCACATCTTTAGGAGTGAGAATGATGGATCCGAAAACTTTTCTTTTATTGAGTGATTCTAATTCAGCTCGTATTGCTTCTTTCCATTGAGCCCAATCATGTCTATTTTGACATTCAACCATAGATGTTGGTTCTGGATCATCATCATTATTCATGATGTCATATGCAACATTAAATGAAAATTTCTCATCAAGATTTTTCATTTCATTTCGGTTCCATAATATTTTTGAATATGCATAATTGATTGCAATTTCTGTATTGACATCATCAATCTCCTCTGCAGTAGGAGTACTGATTTGTGGTTCTTCTTGAACACTTTCTTTTACTTCATTATCAGCTGATTTTCTTTTTCGAGGATTTTTATCCTTTGAACCGATTGGTCTTCCACGTTTCTGACGTGGCAAAGATTCATGAGTGACGTTATTGCCAGCTTTTGGAATTTCAATTCGAGCTGGAGTATTTACTGCTGGTATATATGATTTTGTCACCGTTTTTGTATCTGTAAATGCATCAGGCAATTGATTTGCAAGTTCTTGTATATGCATTATCTTTTGAACTTCTGTCTCGCATTCTTTTGTGCGAGGATCAAGATACTTTAATTGAGGTTCACACCATGAAACATCATTTTCTTTATTTTTCATTTCTCCCCCTAATCTAGGGAACAATGTTTCATTAAAATGACAATCAGCAAAACGTGCTGTAAAAACGTCACCTGTCATAGGTTCAATATACCTTAATATTGAAGATGTTTCATATCCAACATATATTCCCAACCTCCTTTGAGGACCCATTTTTGTACGTTGTGGTGTCGCAATTGGAACATACACTGCACAACCAAATGTTCTAAGATGGGAAATATTTGGCTCTTGACCAAAAGCAAGTTGTAGGGGGGAATATTTATGACTTGCACTTGGTCTGATGCGAATCAATGCAGCAGCATGTAAAATTGCATGACCCCATATAGATACAGGGAGTTTTGTTCTCATTATCAATGGTCTAGCGATTAACTGTAAACGTTTAATCAATGACTCGGCTAAACCATTTTGTGTATGCACATGAGCAACAGAATGTTCAACAACAATTCCTATAGACATGCAATAGTCATTAAATGCTTGAGATGTAAATTCACCAGCATTATCAAGTCTCACCCTTTTAATGGTGTAATCAGGAAAATGAGCTCTCAATTTAATAATTTGGGCAAGAAATTTTGCAAATGCCACATTACGGCTTGATAATAGACAAACATGAGACCATCTGCTAGATGAGTCTATTAGAACCATGAAATATCTAAATGGTCCACATGGTGGATGAATTGGTCCACATATATCACCTTGAATTCTTTCAAGAAACATTGGTGATTCTTTCTCAACCTTAAGTGGTGAGGGTCTAGTTATCAATTTTCCAAGAGAGCAAGATGTACATGGAACCATTGTATCATGATGGATTTTTCTATCCTTTAGTGGATGTCCATGAGTACATTCAATAATCCTTTTCATCATTGTTGATCCTGGATGGCCTAATCTGTTATGCCATAAACTGAATACACCAGGATCAATATATTTTTCGTTAACTACCATAGGTATTTCTGGTACATTTATATGTGTATAATGTAATCCAGAACTAAGTCTTGGCAGTTTTTCAACCACATGACTCTTGTCAGTGATACTTAAATATTTCTCATTTTCTGTTGTCACTGACTGATAATCATACCCGTTAAGGTATATGTCGGAGAAACTCAATAAATTTCTGCTTGACTTGGGAGAAAATAAGGCATCATTTATTAAAAATTTTGTACCATTTGGTAGTATGAAATTTGCCTTTCCTATCCCTTTTATCAAGTTAGCAGGTCCTGATATTGTATGTATAGTTCCTTCCGTTGGTTTTAGATCAATAAAATATTTCTCGGATTTAAGTATAGTGTGTGTAGTTCCACTGTCTGCTATACAGAGATCTCCACCACTTGATTGATGTTGTATTCCAGCAAAATTCATATTGAACTTCATATATAAGAAATAAATAGTGAGTACATTAATATTACACAATATTTTAAACGCAAATAGATAGTACTGAAACATTTAGCAAACATAATGACAAAGACAGACGATATTAAATCGTTTATTTTTCAAAAGACACACAACTTAAACATTCAAGAAATCTTCATATAAATCAGATGGTTTCTCAGTGACTGTTGGATCAATATTATCCACAAAATTTACTTCCTTTTCTTTACCTTTCAGCGAATCCTGATACATCTTAACAAGATGTTTAGATGTTCGGCAAGTATTAGCCCAGTGGCCCATTCTACCACATCTGTAGCAAGATTCTTCAGAATTTTTAGAAGAATTTTCTTCAACATCTTGTTTAATGGGCTTGTTTTGTGGTTGATATTTATATTTTCGTGGATTACTATTTCTTTGACCACCACGGCCACGACCACGACCACGTCCACGCCCATTACCATTACCATAAGGATGGTTTCTACCATAGTTATGGCTTTTGGCATGATGATGGTGATGGTTATTATAACCACGACCTTGCCCGCGTCCTTGTCCCTGTTTATAATTATTTGCAGTATTTGCTTCAGGGATTGCAAGTGTACCAGTAGGACGGGATTGCTGATTTTTCATTAATAGCTCATCATTTTGCTCTGCAACTAAGAGATATGAATTAAGTTCAGGATATGTTTTGAACTTTAGCATTCTCAAATTTCTTTGCACTGTGATGTTTGCAGCATTCATTGTGGAGAAAGTTTTCTCCATCATGTCTGCATCACTAATTTCATGTCCACAGAATTTAAGTTGTGAACATGTATTATACAGAGCTGAGCTGTATTCATTTACTTTCTTAAAGTCTTGGAACCTTAATGTTCTCCATTGTTCCATTGCAGCTGGAAGTAAAATTTCTCTTTGATTATTGAATCTGCTTTTGAGACCTTCCCATAAAACATGGGGATCTTCTACAGTCACATAATTATTTTGTAAGCATTCATCAATATGTTGATGAATAAAGCAACATGCCGTAGCTTGTTCTTTTTCAGAACAAGTGTTGTTTTCATTTATGGTTTCAAGAATGCCCATTGATTTAAGATGCATTTTTACTTTTATAACCCATGGCATGTAGTTGTTTCCAGTTGATTCTAAAGGAGTAAATTTAAGCTTTTCCAGATTCGACATTTTCTATTATCAAAAATTAAAACAAACATCATGATAAATTAGAGTCAATTTATATTCATAAGTATATAAACATTAAACATAAATTTAATATAACATAAATGATAAGTAGGTGACAGTGTCGACCATGTGTAAGCAATCATAAATAAATGTTATATAACAAAAATATAAATATTAGTAAACATAAATGAAAAATTTGGCGACAGTGTCGACCATATATTTTTTCAGGTGGTATAACCGACCTATATCATTCTGGTGGTATAACCGACCATATATCATTTTGGTGGTATAACCGACCATATATCATTTTGGTGGTATAACCGACCATATATCATTTTGGTGGCAGAGCCAACCATATTTAGTATTAAGATTATCGTGCTGATAACGTGTTATAATTCAGTAGGCTTATAACTACCTTTAGTGGTTTGATTCTTGATGTTATAATTCAGTAGGCTTATAACTACCTTTAGTGGTTTGATTCTTGATGTTATAATTCAGTAGGCTTATAACTACCTTTAGTGGTTTGATTCTTGATTTAGAATACTAATAATGAAGTGTAAGAACAAAGATGATAATGGAGAGAAAGAAAGAAACACTTTGTAAGTGTGAGAAATGGTGCAAGTTTAATGCTTGCATTCATGAGTATTTATAGCCTAAAATCTCAATATAAAAATACATACTTTGTGTACCAAAATTGACTATATGTATACACCAAAATTGACTATCCATATCTATATTATTATTATTATTATAACAATTATTATTATTATTGTTATTATTATTATTATTATTATTATTATTATTATTATTATTATTATTTTTATCATTACAAATATCATTTAGTATTATTATAATTTTAACAAACAAACGATATATATATATATATATATATATATATATATATATATATATATATATATATATATATATATATATATATATACAAAAATATATTTAATACATATAACATAACAAAATTAATATTTTTTTTTTAAATATATAAAATGAATATATGAGACATATAGGTTACTAATATAACAATGATATAACTAATAAAGTTATATATATAAATTTGTTCGATTACCAATATATGTGTTAATATATATACATGATATAGGTTCGTGAATCCGAGACCCACCCTACACTTATTCAATGACGTCATATGTATTTTTACTACAAAATACAATACGGTGAGTTTCATTTGCCTTTTTACCCTTTATATTTTTGGGCTGAGAATACATACGCAATTTTTATAAATGTTTTACGAAATAGACACAAGTAATCGAAACTACATTATATGGTTGAATGATCGAAGCCGAATATGCCCCTTTTACTTGGTAACCTAAGAATTAGTAAACCAGTCTACTAATTGACGCGAATCCTAAAGATAGATCTATTGTGCCCAACAAACCCCATCCGTTATAGCGGATGCTTTAGTACTTTGATGTTGTTTTATCATGTCCGATGGATGTTCCGGAATGATAGGGGATATTCTTATATGCATCTTGTTAATGTCGGTTACCAGGTGTTCAATCCATATGAAAGATTTTTGTCTCTATGCATGGGACGTATATTTATGAGAACTGGAAATGAAATTCTTGTGGTCTATTAAAATGATGGAAATGATTATTTATGTTAAACTAATGAACTCACCAACCTTTGGGTTGACACTTTAAAGCATGTTTATTCTCAGGTATTAAAGAAATCTTCTGCTGTGCATTTGCTCATTTTAAGGATATTACTTGGAGTCAGTCATGGCATATTTCGAAAGACGTTGCATTCGAGTCGTCGAGTTCATCAAGATTAATACTAAGTCAATTATAGTTGGATATATTATGAAATGGTATGCATTTCGTCAACTTTCAATGTAAAGAAAGTTTGTCTTTTAAGAACGAATGCAATGTTTGTAAAATGTATCATATAGAGGTCAAGTACCTTGTAATGTAACCAAATGTAATGTATTCGTCCAGATGGATTAGGACGGGTCACTACACCCAATTCATCTAATGGGTTCGTAGCCTACTTAACCATTGGAGACAAGAAGAAGGTGATCCCTTCCATCCTGCACATTCCCCTCTTGGCGAAGAACCTGAAGCACTTACCGGCGAACATGTTCGTGATATTATTTTCTCTCTCATTTCCAGAGTATCTCGCCATGATTATATCATATCTACAATTCTAAACCTTATTCATCCGCTTGTTACGACCGTCAACCATCCCGGATAATAGAAGAAGTCAAATTCGCGCTCGAGTAATCAATTTGGAGAATAGGGTGCAAAACCTACCAGCTTCAGCAACATCACCAGCACCAACAGTACCACCAACAACCCAATTTTCAACATCACATGCCTCAACATCTCATTTTGTACCTCGAATATAATCATCGTTCTACATGATGTCTACATCATTTATCTTCGTTAGACATGACGATTATATAATCTCTAATGTTTTAGAGATTATATATTCTTGTTCTAACTATAAATCAAATGAGTCTAATATCATATTAACTCATAAATTCATGATTACATCTGAAGAAACTATATATGTTTATATGTTTTCATAAAGATTGTAATTAAAAATTCTTTTGTACAAACTGTTAATGGTGAAAATATTTTAACGGGTAGGTAATACCCGAGGAATATTTAGATTTCACATTAATAAGCTACACTGTACATTCTTTGAATCTGATTCAATAGTCATTTACTATCCTACTTACATCCACAGATATACGAATCCGTTCATCACAGAATAACCATTTTCATTCAATTTCATATTTGGATTTTGACCTATCAGAATTCAACAAGTGGCATAATGAAGAAAATATTTGACAAAATAAAATTTGTTAGAAACAAACAAATTAACTATGAGAAGTGATGTTAAGAATCCACGCTAACAAAATCCTAACTAACTGTTCCTAGCTAACTGTTAATTCCTATTTACATTTATTTATCGCAATTTATTTATCGCAATTTTAATTCTCGCAATTTTATTTATCGTCATTTAATTTTTGTTATTTATTTTTATGCACTTTAAATATCAGGACACATATACGATGTTTTAAAATATCATATCGACGTCATCTATATATATTATTTGGAATAACCATAGACACTCTATATGCAGTAATGATCGAGTTCTCTATACAGGGTTGAGGTTGATTCTAAAATAATATATATACCTTGAGTTGTGATCGAGTCTGAGACATGTATATAAAGGGTCACGACATGTATTAATTAATTCGAATATTATATATTAAACTATATATGAATTATTGAATTACTAATTGTGGACTGCTAACAGTGGACTGCCAACATTGGATAATTAAAATGAATTAAAATATTGATTATAACATATGAAACTAAACATTTCTTCAAGTTTGCCACTTGATTTCATCTTAAACCTCATTTGTATCTTGACGATTACAATCTGCGTTCAAACCCTTCATGATTCTTGAAAACACCTCAATCGAGAGGATGAACCAACCGCACTTTTTCTACAGAAGAAAAGATTGGTGTATACAGTTATGCACCTGAAAACACTCGGAACCTGAGTAAACGTTTAACACGTATCTGTGCTAGTTAATTTGGCGTTGTTATTACCAAAAATAACTTTGCAATCCCTTTCTAAATTAGCCAATTTTGTCACAGCTCCAACAAGTCAACTTCGAGTTTTCGTTCGAAACAACCTTATTATAACCTTGATATATATGTGTGCTCTTTTATTGTTATTGGGGAACCTTTTATATTCCACCATATTACCAGCAGATGTACCAGCAACTTCGGCTTTAATCTCTCTGGAAAATATCTATATTATTCATAAAACCCCATCATGTACTCACCTACATCCTGTAACAATAATTGTCATACCAACAATCGGGAATCATCAATCACCTATCTCGAATCTCGCAGCGTTTTCACTTCAACAGTTATATATAACGTATAACTCCTGGAATTTGGATCTTCAATTCTGAAATTCCAAAAAGCACCCAGCCTACGAATCAATACACTGAACTTTGAAAAAGCTGAATGAAGCAGCAGAAACTGTAGACAACCGAAACAGTCAAAAGTTGATGATAAAGAATAGTGTGTTGGTAAAGCTCAGAAAAAGTTTGAAACTGGAAAACGGATTGAGTAAACCATGAAGGAGACCAAGGACAAATACAAGGACCAAACCCTGTATTTAAAGAATCCTGATGATTCTGTTTCTAATGAAATCTTTAGCGAATACCTTACTCCTTAATCGCTCTAAATCATTGTGAATGAATTTCTTCATCACACTTTGAATCTAAAATTCTAAGATATTATCATATCTTTCATCATAAATATCCTCAATATTTCTGAAGATATCTTCATAAATATTCTCTTCCGATATTAATTACCTCTCCACGCTATCTGTGTTATATCATAAAAGGAAACTGTTTTAGTTTCTAAAATCTCTGAAAACTTAGAATTTGAATTATGAATGATTTTGAAGTAGTGTTGGAAATTGATGCATGAGTTAGTATAATATAATGACATTTGATCAATGTGATTATATTATAGTAAGTCATGCTGAGTTTCTAAATGGAACGTGATGATTCACAGATCATAACGTCATCATGTGCCATTTTACACGACTCTTACATTCTATCTAATCTATAAACATATCAAGAACATATTTTCATGACAGTTCTATCTTTCTCTTGAAATCTGGTAACTTAATCAATCAAAATCGTGCTATTACAATCTCTCTCTTAGAACATTTGTTATGTTCATTTAAAATTACATACCTAAGAATTCTGGACCATTACTCGCTTGACTTAAAATTCGAGAAGAGAAGACAAGAGCATGAAACTCCGATATATAAGGGAAAATACAAAGCCCAACAATAACACCAAAATTACAAACCATGGATATCAGTGCGTATAGCAATATAAAGATACGGGAGGATTATAAATACAATAATCCCTAGAGCATAGTAGAAATAAACAGATTCTTTCGGTGGGAGTTGGAAAAGAAGAACGATCATTGTGATAGTCAGAATAAGAACATGGATTAGAACCGGATTAAGCATTTTCACAATCTTTTGGATGTATGAACTAAGAAAGAAAGTATAGGAATAGTGAGAATGATGGAACGGAAGAGTTTAATTTATAATGGAAATATCAGACAGAGTAATCGAGGCAGATCACCGTATTTAATTATAGAGATCTTAATTTCCTTATCCGCCTAAGAATCAAATCTTTTAGATTTCGAAGATTTTCTTTAATCCCTTGAATTCCGGAAATTCAACCCTGACTCTGTCAAAAGTTAAGACGAATCTTTACTTTTCCTATTTCAATCTTTTACGATAGCTTCACTTATACTCTTCGAGTAATCGAATCATGTTATCCATATTACTCTATGGTAATAAAATTCTATTTTATCAACTCATATTTGTCATGAAGGCATTCTTATTGTTAACCATGACAACCACACTCAAATTTCGGGACGAAATTTCTTTAACGGGTAGGTACTGTGACGACCCGGAAATTTCCGACCAAATTTAAACTAAATCTTTATATGTTTTCGATACGATAAGCAAAGTATGTAATGTTGAGTCTAGAAAATTTTGAAACGATGTTCATATATTCAATTGACCTTCGACTGCTCTTGACGATTCATGAACAATTAATTGTAAATAGATATGGGTGTCTGTATATATAAATAATAATTCGAAATATAATTTGAAGTATTATATGTTGTTGTTATTAAAAATTAATAAAATAAAAATAGGATATTATAATAATTATTATTTAAAATATATCTCTAAATATAAATAAAGTATAATAAAGTATTATATGTTGTTGTTATTAAAAATTAATAAAATAAAAATAGGATATTATAATAATTATTATTTAAAATATATCTCTAAATATAAATAAAGTATAATATTAAATGATTGTAATACTCGTTGATGTTTCGTTTGATATTAAACAAGTTAAAAAAACAACTTATATGATTTTAAAATAAACGGTGATCCGAAAAAGAGTTTTATTAATTATAGGCTTATTAATAATATAATTAGAAGTTATTTGATAAAATTTAACAATAACTATATTTTACTTGGGGTTGGTAGTGAATAATTAATGTAATATTTATTTAATAGTTAATAACCAAATCTTATACCATAATGACCAAAATAAATAAAGATACTTAATTTAAAATTTTGGAATTTTTCTAAGGACTTTCATCCGCCACTGATTTATCAACAGTAGCACAATACACCCTCCGTAATTAAATTGTTGACAGATAGGATCGAAAATTTAGACTCTCATTATTGTTTTCACACGTTTCATTATGATATCTATTATTATCTTATTATTTATATTTATATTATTTTATACAAACATTTTCATTTTGTTATTAAAATTGAGAATGAATGATATAAAGGTGATGCATGTTTCATTTTCAAAACCTTCTTTACAGGCTGGTTTTTTTTTTATGATTAGAATTGGTTGACATAAAGTGAAAATTAATAATGTAATATTACATTTCTACTGGTCACAATTTTAACTGCATATGTATCTTGGTCGATTAGCATGAGGTACACTACCTTCTTGTTTATATCACCACTTGACAACCCACTTGCTCTAATTCTTTTATCCATAAATTTGAATTAAGATCACTATTCGATCAATGTGCATGTTTTGTTCACTACATCTATATATATACATAACATACAGTCATATATATAATAACACATACATTTACATACTAGCCTATAAACCTTCCCTCACTCCAACACTCGCCACCCGTTCGTTGCAGTCGAAGATCATCACAAACCACCACCATCGAAACTCATTTAAATCGCCATCACCATATCACCTTCACCATCTCTAGTGATCACTAAGACAACCCACCATCTTGTTCATTTTTATTTCGATCACCATACACCAACCATCACCTCGCCACTCTAATCACAATCTCTATTTTTTTGTGTTTTCTGTCGAAGACAACCCATCACCACATCACCCTTCTTCAACCGTGAGCTTCCATAATCACCGGACCTCCGCTACCACCTCCCTAATCTCTCTCTCTCTCTCTCTCTCTCTCTCTCTCTCCTATTTCTATCTTTTTGAAACCATTTGTAAAACTCATTGTATACTGTTGTTGCACTGTTTTCTGTGTTGATCGAAGTCAAGCTACTACTACTGCTCGATGAATTGATGTTTTCGATACTTGCTGTATTGATCAATTAAAGTTGCTACAACTTGGTTATCACTTTTTCTGTTATCAAGATTGAATACCCCACATGTTTATTAAAGAAAAAGGAACCGTGTACTATGATGATGAAATGAGGGCTGCATTTTTTTATTTTATTTATTCTATTTATGTTCCGCAATTTAAAATCCATGTTACCGGATTGAAAGAAAAACTCACGAATTTTATATTGGGCCGAAGGATACTAGCATGTTCTGTTGGGCCGAAGTGTATATGGGCTGAATTACAATGTTGGACTGCTACAACTGAATTGGATAATTGTTGTGCCTATCTCTGCTACTACTTTATTTTTTTTAATTAGTGAGGTCTAAAAAGATGAATAACGTTGATGATAATAGATGATACATGGTCATGTTATGATGATGGTAGGATAAATGATGTCGTGATAATGAATGATGATCACGATGATGATATAGTAAGAAGAAGATGATGATTTATGATTATGATTGTGATCGAGTGATGAAGTTGATGATGGTGATTCGACATGATCGTGGTGAAGATGAAGACGTGATCATGATGATATTATGATGACAGTTAGAATATTAGAATAATGATGATCATGTTGAGATGATGGGTTAAGGGAATTTAGGTATGAATTGATTCAGAAAGAATCGGATACGACAACGGTTATGCGTGTGTTGGTTTAATCAAGAGGTCGCGGGTTCGAGTCTGGGCAGTGGCATTTTATTTTTTTAAAGCTTCTTTCTTCAAAGGTTGTACACTTTTATTATTTTTATTATCATTATTATTATTTCTATTTTCATTATTGTTAGTATTGTTATAAATATTATTTTGATAAACAACTTACGTTTATATATTTTACATATATCTTAATAATAGCTACTATTTTGTTTTAATAAAATGTTATTATAATTAAGTTACAAATAATATATAAATATATTTTTAATGAATCAAATATATAAATTTTAATTTTAAGACATTATATAATATTTTTAAGTATTAATACATAATATTTATAATAATTAACATATATATTATATCCTAATTAAAATGCGTTAATGAGAATCTGTTATACAAAAAAATTAATTATTTTAAAATATATAAAATATATATAATTAAATTATTTATTAATATAACATATAAATTACAAATATATAAACTTGTTTAAATGTTAGTATGTGAGTTAATATATATAATTGATATAGGTTCGTGAATCTGAGGTCAACCCTACTTTTGTTCAATGCCGTCATATGTATTTTTACTACAAAATACAGTATTCTGAGTTTCATTACTCCCTTTTTTTAAATACTTTTGCAATATATATTTTTGGGGCTGAGAATACATGCGCAACTCTTATAAATGTTTGACGAAATAGACACAAGTATTCAAAAATTACATTCTGTGGTTGGATTATCGAAATCGAATATGCCCCTTTTTAGCTTGGTAACCTAAGAATTAGGGAAATGGCCCCTAATTGACGCGAATCCTAAAGATAGATCTATGGACCTTGACATGTCCCATTCGGGTTACGAATGCTTTAGTACTTCGATTATCATGTCCGATGAGAGTCCCGGAATGATGGGGATATTATATATGCATCCTGTTAGTTCGGTTATCAAGCGTTCACCATATGAATTATTTTTTATCTCTATGCCGTGCGAAATGCCTGATATGAGATTTATATTTATGAGAAATGGAAATGAAAATCTTGTGGTCTATTAAAATGATGAAAATGATCGATTATGATAAACTAATGAACTCACCAACCTTTTGGTTGACACTTTAAAGCATGTTTATTCTCAGGTATTAAAGAAATCTTCCGCTGTGCATTTACTCATTTTAGAGATATTACTTGGAGTCAATCATAACATATTTCAAAAGACATTGCATTTGAGTCGTCGAATTCATCAAGATTACTATTAAGTCAATTATAGTTGGATATATTATGAAATGGTATGCATGCCGTCAACTTTCGATGTAATGAAAGTTTGTCTTTTAAAAAAAACGAATGAAATGTTTGTAAAATGTATCATATATAGGTCAAGTACCTCGCGATGTAATCATATGTTATTGTATTCGTTCTTATGGATTAGGACGGGTCTTTACACAAAAATCATTCATATGGTGAACACCTGGTAACCGACATTAACAAAATGCATCTAGAATATCCCCAAATATACAGGTATACTCATCTGTATATAAAAATTGAAGTACTAAAGCATCCATAACCAGAATGGGACGTGTCAAAGTCCATAGATCTATCTTCAGGATTCGCGTCAATTTGGGGGTCTGTTCCCAAATTCTTAGGCTACCAAGCTAAAAAGGGTGATATCCAGTATAATGATTCAACCATAGAATGTAGTTTTAAGTACTTGTGTCTATTTCGTAAAACAGTTGTAAAAACAGCGCATGTATTCTCAGTCCCAAAAATATATATTGCAAAAGCATTTAAAAAAGGAGCAAATGAAATACACAATATTGTATTTCGTAGTAAAAATACATATGACGGCATTGAACAAGTGCAGGGTTGGCCTCGGATTCACGAATCTATATTAATTATGTATATTTATATGTTGGTCAATAACTGTCTAACAATTTAGATTAAGTCGTGGTGTATCACAATCCTAATGCTCGAGATTATCATGCAAAAGTCAACAAAAGTCAACTTGACCTGAAATGACTTCCAAAATCTATACATGTCTATTATATAATTTAAATATAGTCATTCTGTGTATTTAAATATATTTTTCAGATTTTATTAAAGTAAATAATACAAGTCATTTGATAAATAAAATTTTATATTAATATTTATATATGGTAAAATATACTTTTATATATTTTAAGTAACAAAATTTATAGAGTTCACTTATTATCATAAAAATATATTGATATGTATTATTAATGTAATTATATTACGTGTGGTAAAAATATCTTTGTATCACATATTTATTTGATACAATAATATTGACAATAATACTAATGAACAAAAGTTGTATTATTTTGTAATAATAATAATAATATTAATTATTTTAATAATAGTAATGATAATAATAATAATAACAATAATAATAATAACATTATTTATGTTTATTAATGATAATAATAATTTTAGTAATAAATAATATTATTATAAGCATATTAATGATAATAACAGTGATAATAATATTGTTGTTATTAATAATACTAATATTATTCATAAAACGATAATTTTAATGAATACATTTTCTAACAATGATAATCTTAATAATAACAACACTTTTTAATATTATCGATAATAATAACAATAATTATTTTATTAATAATACTAAAATGATAATAATAATAATGATATTTTATAATAACAATGATATTTCTATTAAAAAGATAATTTTAATAAAAGTTATAGTTTTAATATTAATAATACTTTTAATAATAATAATAATAATGATAAAAATAATGAAATCAATATTTTTTTCTTAAATCAATATCTTACAATATTTTAATTTAATCATGATACTCATATTCATTATTTCCTAATTGATTTGTTTAATAGCTTTTAGTTCTCTTTATATCACATTCATAATAATGGTAATAATATTATTCATAATAATTAGATGATACTAATATTACTTTTTATGATAATGATCTAATAAGTATTATAATAATATTAATGATAATACTAATACTTATAATAATAATAATAATAATAATAATAATAATAATAATAATAATAATAATAATAATAATAATAATAATGAGAATAGTAGTAATAATAATGATGATGTTAATAATAATCTTAATGATAATAAGGGTAGTAATACTAATAACAATGATAATTTTTAATAATAATACTTATAACGATAACGATAATAATAATAATAATAATAATAATAATAATAATAATAATAATAATAATAATAATAATAATAATAATTATTATTATTATTATTATTATTATTATTATTATTATTATTATTATTATTATTATTATTATTATTATTATTATTATTATTATTATTATTAGATAATAATAACGACGATAATAACGACAATAATAATAATAATCGTTTTAGTAATAATACTAAAATTAATGATAATTCAATTGGCTATATGCTTTAATCCGTTCATCGAAATGATACGCTTTCTAAATGAAAATTTATTAATTTTTCGCCACCTTTCCAACGACATACATATCATATACCTTATCTCAGTAGCATATGTATAAAACTCATGATTTATCAAAACTATCTAACGACGAAAATAAGCATACAAGCATGCATAATCCTATATACTCGAGCACTAGTCAGGGATACACTATTAATATATAAAAGTTAAGATATGAATGCTCACGTATCAATATTGTGATTCAATATTGCAGGAAAGTACTTAGACGCAATGGAAATGATAAACAATAGATTGACATCACGAGCATACTCCCGAACAATACCCATAACCTCCATAGCTATAACTCATAATTTCCTTAGCTTTATCCCGCTCGAAAAACTGTTTGAAATAACTCGCTCATAACCTCGTAGTAGTATTTTATATATAATACTAATAATAATAATACTCCTAATTATAAGATTAATAATAATATTAATCTTAATAATAATAATAATAATAATAATAATAATAATAATAATAATAATAATAATAATAATAATAATTTAAATAAAATAAATAACATACGGAGTAATATAGATAGAGAGAAGTGAATTATGAATCAGAAATGCGAATTCGAGCGAGCTTTAAAGGATGTATCCCACCTAACCTCACCATGTGAGTGCATGGGGTTTGAGTGGAAAAACCATGCGAGTGCATGGGTGCCAAAAACAGCTCATTCGCAATTGATTCATCTACCAACACTAGTTTTTATATATTATTTAATAAATAATATATTTAATCTTTAGAATTAATTAAATATTATATTATATTCTCGTGCATAGTTGATTTGTAATTTTAGCACCGATGAATTGTACGTTGACGCTTGACTTACGTACCAGTTCCAGTTTTTCGAACGTCCTTTGGTACGCTTAGAAAACTTGTACTTTACATTTCCCGACGTGTACTTTTATCAATAATTAGACTTATTCGCCAATAAAATATATTCCATGAAATGTAGCTTATACATTTGAGTGTTTTTGGTCATTTGCTTCTTTAAAACAACGTCTTAATATATATATATATATATATATATATATATATATATATATATATATATATATATATATATATATATATATATATATATATATATATATGTATAATAATATTATTTTAAATCCAAACATTTTATGACTAAGTTAAATATTATATTTTATCACTTTGTAATATATATATATATATATATATATATATATATATATATATATATATATATATATATATATATATATATATATATATATATTTTCATTTATAAATGTAATTTATATTTTTTTAGAAATATTTATTTACTAATATAATATTTAGTTTTTCAAAGACTAATTATATTTCAAAGTCTAATATATATAATTTAAAATCATTTAAGTAATATATATTATTATATCACCTAACGTTTACATTCTAGAACTTAATTTGATATAATTCATAATTCATTTATGCGCCAATGTTTATTTTAATTTTCTTAAACGTCCTAATTAACATAACTAACTATCAATCGAATCAATAACCAAAGGTTACTATCGTTCACTTAATTAATTTGAAATCATCTATATATATATATATATATATATATATATATATATATATATATATATATATATATATATATATATATATATATTCATAGACATGTTTTAAATACACGTTGCAAGTTTTATATATATAATTCTAAAAATTAATATCCTATTGCATATATTCAAATTATGTTATTTAGACAAAACATTTTTAATAATCAAATTCTATTGAATCAAAAAGCGTTTCTGCACGTTTGAAATTAGATTAATCAAGTATTATGAAATCCAATTCTCCACTAACTTTTGTCTAACTCTCGTTAAGTGACACTTTGTTCTCACTTGTAAATTACTTTACTATTTATTCCGAATATCGTTAAAAAGAATAGATTTCTCAAATCACAGTGGACCTCACAGCAGAGACCCGTAAGCATATCATAATATATCTGATAATTCAATCATTTGATATTATCTTTTAATTTCCGTCGATAAACATATTGAAATAATTACGTTCATGTAAAGTATTATGCATCTAATACTTTGTTAACGTTCTCAAGTCATATAATAGACTTCATAACTTATTTTCATATCAATCAAACCGTTAAATGTTTTATTAATATTTCTCAATTTAATAATCACACATATGTATATATTCATACATATCTATTTACACATAATTGTTCGTGAATCGTCGAGAACAGTCGAAGGGTAAATGAATAGATGAACACAGTTTAATTTTTTTGAGATTTCAACATTACAGACTTTGCTTATCGTGTCGAAAATATTAAATCATATAAAGATAAAGTTTAAATTTGGTCAGAAATTTCCGGGTTGTCACATATATAGCTAAAAGTTCAAACGAGAACCATAAAAAAGGCGAGAACTGCGAGAACTTTTGATTTATAAAGATTTTCACGTGTAACTAGATTGAATCACACATAAACCTTGATTAAGAGTATGAATGAACATAAAATAGTTGAAAAACACTTATATTTTACCTATATAATTAAATATATAGTTTATCGTTCGCATGTGCATATTTGTTTCTGAACATGTGAACAGTTTCATATAATTAACAACTTAACATGTAATTTGAGCTAGTGAACTTATGTTTGTTAATGACATGTGCATTAATTAACATTTGCATGTAATTTATTGCATTTAAACGCATAAAAACGATTAAATTAAATAGTTCTCGCAGTTCTCACCTTTTTAGTGGTTCTCGTTTGAACCTGCCCATATATATATATATATATATATATATATATATATATATATATATATATATATATATATATATATATATATATATATATATATATATATATATATATATATATATATATATATGTGTGTGTGTGTGTGTGTGTGTGTGTGTGTGTGTGTGTGTGTGTTTGTGTGGCTTTGCATGATTTTATGAAATGATGTAAATAACCAGCGCCATAAATATCACCGCGTGATGAGTGATTATTTAAACTTTGGAGCATCACATCTCCATCACGCTTGTAATCTAGCATGATCAAGGAAAAGTTTTGAAACCATTATAGGGATGAAAATTGATTAGGTGGTTTTATATCCATATCCCCCATTTATATTATTAAATATATAAACATATTCATATCCATTTAAATATTATGCATTCATCCATATTCATATATGTTAGATTATGCGGGTTAACGGATTTATGTTGAATGCTTAAGTTTTTTTAAGATATTAATATTATCAAAAATGAACTTATCAATGTATTTTTAACCAATATAAATATAACTTAATTTAAAAAAAAATTATACAAAATATGTATAACCGTTGTCATCAATTGAGCAAAATATGCATATTTCAATGAATGTTACATGTAATCTCTAAGATTATCAATTAGTCATACATGGTTTGAGGTACTTTTGGGTGTAATTATAGTCGATTAAATTTGATGTATGCATTTTTATATGATATGTGGATAATAAAAAGAAACAAAAATCAAATACATTAAATATGTAACATCGTTTTAAATTTCATAATATTAAGATAGTTGTTTCTTTACATCCTTTAATAACATTTAAATAGGCTGTAATGTATAATATAAGGAGATGTAAATGTATATGCATATATTTTAGTAAACATGTATACATTTTTATGTATATATGTATATATGTATTTCGTGTGATTAAAATTGATGTATCAGTGGATGATAATTTGTCATCTACACCTTGTTCACTAATTTTTCACATCATTCATATCCGTTTATCATCCATTTATATCATCTATATCCACTTTAATTGACCGTTTCGGATGGATGTCTGCTGGATCGAACGTTCATTTCCATCCCTAACTGATGGATGTATCACACGAAGACAAAATGACATTTTGGATTTATCCACCTATCATATTTAACCCTTCCAATTAAATTAAAAAAATCACCATCTAATTAAATAAAATTGGGACACATGCTCTATCACAATCAATCACCTCAATACCTCATTACCACTACAAGTTTCATCAAGCCATGACTCAATCACAATTGTCACATCATCACTATACTTCACGAAAATCCTCATCATACCATATCACGCCATCATCATGAATTTTGGTGTAAGATACGTCGATCTTACGACCGAAAGAATATAAAATCGCACATATATATACGAAATGATGTGTCTATCATCAAATTGATAGATACGTCATAACTATACATTAAAGTTTTTGCCTTTTGTCGAACATTTCTTTTTCTTATCAAGCATTGTGAAATACTTGTTATGAATACTAGTACGTAGAGTAAACTAGTGTTCTAACCCTCGCTTCGCGCCGGGGTTCGGTTTTTAATGTATTTTATTGAGTTTAGTTTGTAAAATTTTTTTGTGGCTAACGATGATGTTGTTGAAACGCAACTCGAGTCGAACTAAGGTATAACCCATGAAAGATTTAAATGTTATTTAAAATTAACAATATATGTGCATCTCCGCGTTTCGCTATGGAGTTGTCAACTTTTAAAAATTTAACGGGGAATTAACGTGTATGAAAAGTACCCCAAATATTTAGCGTTTTTTAAAAAGCGCCCGTTTTGCGTATAGCTAGTGACATTGTGTTCCTAAAATTATTTCGAGTTTAACGATGGTGGCGGAAAAATTTAACTCGTTGCGAGTGCGAAGATATGGCCCGTTGAATATTTGTGTGGAGTTTGTTTAAGATTTTTTATGAGAATGGTTAATTGACACTTTACCCCCCTGTTTGGGGGTTGAATTTGATTTTTTGGATAAAATGTGGGGTGGTTTGTGGTTGAATTTGCAAAAAAAAAAAAAAAAAGGCAAAAAGTCGAAAATACCCCCGGGTACTATTCATTTCCCCTATGTTTGGATTTGATTTTTTGAATAAAGTGTGGGGTGGTTTGTGGTTGAATTTGCCAAAAAAAAAAAGGCAAAAAGTCAAAAATACCCCCGGGTACAATTCATTTCCCCTATGTCTTTTAGAATATAGGTATAATATCAAAATTACATTATTTCATGTTTATAGTTGTCACTCTCTTCGTCCCATATCTATAATCCGGCAAAAAAAACACAGTTTAGTAAAAAATGACTGTCAGATGTACTTTTTGTTAATTGTCCAGTCTTACCCTTTATTTTTTATTTATTTTTTGTCTTACATGTATAAAGTAAAGGTACAAAAGAACTTTATTATATTTTTCTTTGTTCATTTATAAAAGTAAACAATTAATTTAAGAAAATAGTGGACACTAGAATTGGAACGATAAGAGTATATTTGTAAACGGTTTTAGTATAGATGGCGAAAAACTTTTTTCTTTGGCATATATCCAGGGACGGATCTTGAACGATTTTAGTGGGAGGGCCAAAATCATTTCAAAAACTTATATAAGAAAAATTCTAAAATCTTGGAAGGACTATTATATAAGATATTTATATATTAGATTCCAAAAAATAAAATTTACACTAAGAGAACAAATTTTTAGAAGGGCCACTGCCCACCCCTGCCACTCCAAAGATGTCCCTGCATATATCATTATGATGCAATGTTGTGAGTCACGAAATTCATTTTAACATTTGTTATTGTTATATCATGTGATCATTTGATATAGGATCCAAATCCTACTAATATGGTTTTACGGATCTACGCACGTTCCTCAAACATCCCAATTGGGTGATCCCATCTTCCATGAGCGTCATGAGCTGTAACGTACGTGATATAAAATGATATATAAAATTAATTTAATACACGTGATAATTCATACGTAACATATAATATATAATAAATAATCATAAAGATATTAAAAGTAAACTAGTGAAATGACCCGTGGAATCACGTGTTTGGTTAAACGAAACAGTTTAATGATATATTTCAGGAATTAAGTGAATGTATATGCTAAAGTCGTTTAGTTTAATGACCCGTAAAATCACGGATTTCTGGCTGAGAAACTTGTCGTTGTTATTACAAACATATAGAGACATGTATTTTCGCATACATATGTAACGTAATAAATCCCGTAAAGAGAATCCATCTTTGAATATTAATATTATAATAATAATTATTATAGTTAGAATAATAATAATAATAATAAAGTTTGTTTAAAAATTGAGTATTTATATTTTTAAGAATCCATATTTTTATTTTTTCTTTTAAATTGTAAAGATTAAATTATATCTTAATCATAATAAATAAATTATAATTAATTGTAAAGATTAAATTTTAATTGTAAATTAAATTAATTTTTGATGTCATCCAAGTGTGTTAGATTTTTTTCTTTATTCTTTTTAATTTTTTTCAAAGAAGAAAAATGACTATTTATGATGTCATCATTATAGCATTTTAATATTAATTATAGATAGCATCGTTGGAAATATATCTCACTTTGAAAAAACAAACTCCGTATCTCACTTTAGGTCCGTTCTTATTAATTTGAAACTTGGTTTTCAGTAAGGCTAGCTGACTCGAAAACATAACATAAGTTACACAATTTTTCAATAAAGATAGTTTGAGTTTTGCTTATGCCCGAAAATGATTATGTGTTTCAATTGTTGCCCGAAAAAAGTTATGATTTGAAAAGTGTGTAATTGAGGAAATATCGTCAAATTCATTAACGACCATTAGTCAAATTTCGGTAAATGTTCACATGTATCTAGCATGTGAGGGTTAGAATTACACGGTTGGTCCCTGAACAATAAAAAAATAAAAAATAAAAAATAAAAAAGTGATCAATAATATAAATGTTTAATCATTCGATGTTTATTTCTGTAGCCAAATGGCTGTATATATACATGTAAAGGATACAACCCTAATCTCCACAATGTTGACTAACAGGCCTATATTTGTGGAATTGATTTCCAGAATCATTCTAACTATATATAATATCTTGTACAGCTCATTGTGTTTATCTACAGCTAATATACTCACGTCTTTATCTAATATAGCCCCTTAGGCTAAGCGGGAGGTGGACGTATGCATAGACTGTCGCGAAAATCTTCAAATAAGATACGAGGTAGCCCCTTAGTGAAAATGTCGGCTATCTGAAAACGAGTAGGAACATGGAGCACGCGTATTTGTCCGCGAGCAACCATTTCTCGTACAAAGTGAATATCCATTTCTATATGTTTAGTGCGTTGATGCCGAATTGGATTGCCGGACAAAAAAATAGCATTACATTATCACAAAACACTAGGGTTGCTTTTGAAATGGGACAACGAAGTTACAACAATAAATTACGAAGCCAACACGATTCGAATACCACGTTTGTAACACCTCGGTATTCTGCTTTGACACTAGAACGAGACACTATAGGTTGGCGTGTAGAAGACCAGGATATTAAGTTGTCACCCAAAAAGTCACAGTACCTAGAAGTAGATCTTCGTGTATCTGGGCAACCTCCCCAATCGGCATCAGTATAAGATACAAGGGAGTTGATCGATGACCTGTGTAGCTGTAATCCGTAGGTTAAAGTCCCTTTAATATAACGAATAATACGTTTAAGAACATTCATATGACATTCTTTAGGATCATGCATATGTAAGCAAACTTGTTGAACTGCATATGAGATATCGGGTCACGTAAATGTTAAGTATTGTAATGCCCACCTAAACTTCTAAATAAAGTAGGCTTCGAATACGGTTTGCCAGATGTGCTACTGAGTTTACCATTAGTGTCAACAGGCGTCTTAACCGGGTTGCAGTTTGCCAAATCTGCCCGTGTGATAATATCATGAGCATACTTCGTCTGATCTAAGAACAGTCCTTGAGAGTTTCGTGTAACATTAATACCCAAAAAATAGCTGAGGTTACCGAGGTCTTCCATAGCAAATTCTTTGGTAAGAAGACTCATAATCGTGTGACGTAACGAGCTAGAAGAAGTGACCAAGATAATATCATCAACATAAAGTAAAATGTATGCAGTGTCCATACTACGTTGATAAACAAATAACAGGTTATCTGATTGACTATGACTGAAACCGATGGTAGAAACAAATGTAGCAAATCGGTGGTACCACACACACGGTCCTTGCTTAAGACCATATAGTGAACATTGTAGAAGACACAAGTGATCCGAGTTGGAGTGATCCCGAAAACTGTATGGTTGATACATATACACAGTTTCATGAAGTTGTCAGTGTAAAAATTCGTTTTTAACATCTAGTTGATTTTTAAGCCACGACTTAGATAACGCAATGGTGAGAACAATACGAATGGTTGCAAGTTTTATCACGGGACTAAATGTTTCATTGCAATCAACTCCAATTGTTTGTGTACGACCATCACCTACTAGTCGAGCTTTGTATCTTTCCAAAGAACCATCGGAATGAAATTTCTGCCTAAAAATCCACATACTACGGATAACTTTCATATCATCAGTTCTAGGTACAAGTGTCCAAGTCTTATTTTCCATACGTGCTTAATACTCGTCGATCATGGTGTGATTCCAATGAGGGTCCGAGAGAGCTGCTTTAGGAGTGGAAGGTATGGGTGAAAGAGATGTGATAGCGGAAAGATTAAATAGGGTTTTTGGTTTGAAGATGTCGTCCATGCTTCTAGTTGTCATGGAACGAGTAGGTGGTGGAGGTGTCGAACTAGTTGTATTATTAGAGGAAGTACTTTGTGTATTAGTAGAATGAGTGGAAGAAGTTTCAATAGAATTGGGAATTGTATTTTGTGTATTAGTAGTTTACATGGAAGGAGGTGTGGAATTAGTAGAGATGGTAGGGAATGAATCTTGAGTTGAGGAATCAGTTGGAGAATGTGTATTAGGGGTTGGAGTATTAATATAATCATGAGATGGTGTATTTGACATAATGGTATTATTGGATGGGCTGAATAAGGTTTACGGCCCATTTGAGGTGTCTTGGGTTGTGAACTGGAGGATGGCGAAGAGTTAGGCTGGACTTGCATGGGATTAGTAGTAGATTGTAGGATTAGTGGATGTATAGAATCATCTGAGGTGTCTAGTGTTTCCTCTACCACAACATTTTAACACATGTCATTTTAACTGTTCGATCCCATCTTACATTCCTTATAAACACCCTTTCATACACTTGTGAAAAATCTTGCGCTCTTCCACCAATCTTCCCTTTTTATCTTAAACAACTTATTTTATAATTTCCTCTTACAATAAATTTTAAAAATGGCCGACGAATCTAATACCTCAGGTGGTCATGATTTTAAGAAAAAGGTAAATGCTCATAGCAGCTCGTGCTGCCCCTCGCCTTCTCTTTATTCTCCAGCACATCATTGTCATTCTCCCACCCTCCATGGCCCCTACTTCATTTCGTCGTTGTATTTGTGTTTTTTTTTTACTTTTTGGAGGTTGTGACTTATGGATTATAGGGTTGTAATTTTAGCTCTATTACTTATACAATAGTATATTTAATTAATAATATAGTGGCTTCGGTGTTTTTGAGGGAGTAAATTATTGATGTCAGTGGTTCAATTCCCGTTATGTTTTAAAAGAAGTGCTGAGATAACGTCGATGTGGCAGTTTGTTCCGAAAAGAAATTGTGTCACTATTACAAGTGACCTTATCAATTTATTAATATAAAATTTGCTAAGTCGCGAGTTGTAACTCAATATTATAAAAGTTAGCTTAAAAACTATAAATTGGTTTCACTTTTTGAAGTGGGCATGCATGTCATAAGACGATACACTATTTACGCTAAATTTAAAGTTTGATATGTGTCACCCATTTGGTGTAGATTGGAACGACGCGCCATTAGCCACCACCAAACATTTTTCTAAAAGAGGTGTGTTAGTTTGGCGGACAAATAGTGAGTCTCAACTAATTTATTTTATTTAGTACTTTTTTCTAATTATTAAAATAATTTTTTTAACTATTTTATGTATTTAAATATTACAATGAAAATAGAAAATGTAAAATTTAGTGAAATAATAGTGAAAGGAGTTTAATATCATTCGGCTAAATAGGTATAAAAAAAATAAAAAATATATGGAATGGTTTACTGGACTTTTTCAAACTTAACGCGAAGTGTCCGTGAAATTTCATACCGCACAAGAAAACACACCTTTAACATGCCATAATCTTAATATATACGAAGTACAATACTACATCAGCCAATAATTACTCATCTCCGTATATATAAGAGAATATAGCACTTTGCTTTTTTTCACATATATGATTATGATTATATTTGACAAACGATGTAATGCCTCCACTTGAATCATAGACTCACGTTATTAGGCCGGCATTATGATTATATGATATTTATGATATTATATTTCATCATGATGAAGTGATGGAGTATAATATTGGATATTTTGGGGTATAATGTTAATGTAACAATTGTGATGAAGTATCGAGGTTTGTAGTATGATAAGGGATTAATGGACTATGACGGAGTGTAAGTCCGATCATTATTATTTTTATTTTTATTTAAAGTATTTTATTTATAGTTTTAATTAATTATATAATTAATAACTCAAATTTAAACAAAATTAAAACACATAACCATATAATAAATGTTATAAAAATTTAAAGTTATAATAATTTAAAAGTCCTAACAATTAAAATTACAATAAGTTAAGAGTATTAGAATTAAAAACATTACAGCAATTTAAAAATTCCAAAAACTTACAACGTGCACAAATAATAAAATACTAAATTAAGTATTATAAATGTGAAAGGTTAGTGGAAGGTCTCAAATGTGTACGGTGAGACCGTTTCGAAGTAAGTTATGCACATCCCTATCTCGTATTTCTTTATCTCTAGTCTCACGAACTCTACCTCGATTCCTTAAAAAGTTTGGTTCACTTTTTCAATGTTAAGTAATTCTTCCTCGAGCCATGCAATTGTGTACCCGTTATCCACGACTAGCATGTTGTGCAACAACACACAACAATACAATATGCGTCTCATTTTGTAAAATGTGAAATCTACCCACGTTCTCTTCACGCCCTTACGTGCACTTTCTTGAAATCTTTAAATATTGCACATGACTCATCATTTTCAGACGTTAATGCATTGATTAATGTTGCCCAATTTGGATAAATATCATTCGCTAAATAATAACTATTTCTGTATTCATTAACATTTACAGTAAATGCTGCCTATAGTGCAAATCCATTCTTTATGTTATCTAATAATGGAGATTAATTCAAAACATTAACATTGTTGTTCTCACCCGCTGCATCAAGGAAAGAATGCCAAATCCACGTATCATTTGAAGCAACGACTTCAAGAACTATGGTCGGGTAACCTTGATAACCACTAGTATATTGCCATTTCCATGCAACCGGGCAATTTGTCTACATCCAATGCATGCATTCGATGCTTTCAAGGATCCTTTTAAAATCGTGTCTTTCTTCATGAACGCTATACAAACTATCTATATCACATCCTGTAGGTTTTCTCAAGTATTCATCAACATACAACTGCAAAATACACTTAAAAAAGCTGTTAAGACATAAAATTGATATACTCTCAGTGATTCGTCAAACATATCCGATGCCATACAATAAGACAATTGGCTCATAGCAGATGAACAATTTTGTAAGGTATTGAAACGTGACGGGTGGACAGAAATTAAAAGTGGGATTGGTTAAGGGATCCAATAGGTCCACATAACTTGGATTTGTTGTATAACCTTATTGAATGTATTGATTCTTGTGAGCTTCATGAAGGTTTAATTAGATCGATGGGAATGGTTGATTTCAGAGGATGGTGCGTTTTTTTTTTTTTTTTTTTTTTTTTTAGCGGTACTCGTAGATGGTTGGATGATGATTTACTTTCAACTGCGGATAATGCAACGAGATGGGTAAAACAAATTTCAGAAAAGGCTAACATTATCTTATAGAGGGTAGCTTGGGATCGACTTCTGACTAGACTACAATTTTTTAAGCGGGGTATGAAGATTGAAGATATTGGTTATCTCATTTGTGATGGTGATATTGAATCAATAGATCATATTTTTTTTTCCGGAATAGTGTGCTCTTCGGCTTGCCTCGAATGAAGATAGAAATTTTATTTGATTCTATTAAAAATTATTCTTTAACTAGTTGAGAAGTAGATCTAAATGTAATCTTCGTTAGGACGATTGGCTTGTAAAGTCGTTGTAAATTTTAATCCTCCTTCCCTAGTGACCAGGGAGTAGTAATTATTGAATAAAATTGTTGTAGTTAAAAAGAAAATTGAAACCTTTACGAATGATGGTATATATTTTTTGTTTAAGTAGTTCAAAATACTTAGATATAGGTTCAATAGAGTAATCAAAAGGATACCTTGCATTCTCCGCAAAATAGTATAAAATGTGTGTAAAAATGAATGAGCACTATTATGTATAACGTAATTAAAGCGAAATATAAAGTTTCACCTAAATACCTATGCACATTCTTAAATCAAACAATGTATTATTTATTACAGTATAATAATAATAATAATAATAATAATAATAATAATAATAATAATAATAATAATAATAATAATAATAATAATAATAATAATAATAATAATAATAATAATAATAATAATTAATAATAATAATAATAATAATAATGACCGAAAAAGAAAAGAATTAAGTTAGTTTAGATAAATAGGAAAAATGTAAACACCCACCAACTACCACACTTTTTCACATTTGCAGCCGTTGAATAGCAAGCCAAATACAACCTACTTCTCTTTGCGTTAGCTGTAGGCCCCATTTCCATAGATCCATAAACACGATTAACGGTGATGATTAATTCTCAACCAACCCACCAGTCCACAACCTGCATTACCTTGCATTTGCCTACCAACCAACATCACCACTCTGTTTTCTTTATAAACCACAACCCTTAGCTACCCAAACTCAACACTTAACGCATTTCTTAGCCATTCAATCTTTCCATATTCCAACCCATTTATTATATATACTACTCACCTACATATATACATATATACGTACAAGAGTGTTAATTAGTTAATTATTTTCTGTACGTAAAGAAAGTTAGTTATATTAATATTGAAATGTCGAACGGGCATATTGGAAACGAGGTGGCAACTGAGTTGTGCATTAACCATGATCCGTTAAACTGGGGGGTGGCAGCTGAGGCGTTAACCGGAAGTCATCTTGATGAGGTCAAAAGAATGGTGACGGAGTTTAGGAATCCGGTAGTCAGAATTGGCGGGGAGACGTTGACGGTGTCACAAGTTGCCGGAATTGCGGCTAGTGATAACGCGGCGGTGAAAGTGGAGCTGTCCGAGTCAGCAAGAGCTGGAGTGAAGGCGAGCAGTGATTGGGTGATGGAGAGTATGAATAAAGGGACTGATAGTTATGGTGTTACTACCGGATTTGGTGCTACTTCTCACCGGAGAACTAAGAACGGTGGTGCTCTTCAGAAAGAACTCATTAGGTATAATTATATTTATTCATGCTATACTTAATACTACGCATGCTACTTTTTGTAACTACAGTAATAAACTGAATTATGAAAAATTGGACTTGCTCTTGTCAATTACTCCTTATGATATAGTTGAGGTAATAACTTACATCCAAACAAGTTTATAGACCAATAATTGTTTTATTGCTATCCATTAAATGGCTTGATGAATAAATAACATTTTAAATTTAATTTGTCGGTGGATATATTAAAAATGCTATTTTTCATTTCTGTTTATATTAAAAAATGAATAAAAAGCTAATTTTTGTGAATTATCATCGACCAAACAAATTTATATGCATAGAGATTTATAATTTTTTTTTTTTTCAAATTATCATTGGGTGATTTCTCTTTTCACTTTTTTGACATTGCTATGTATAACTGAAGTATTTTTAATTATAAAGTGTATTAGATAATAACTGGTGTCCTAAAACTAGTTACTAATGTTTTACTTGTTGAACAATAAAAAGGATAAAAAGGAATATATGTTGGCGGGGTTAGGTGGATGTGTGTGATAATAATCATAAAATCCAAGAGCACTAAAATAATACTCCAACAAATATATAAGTTGCAATAAATAAGTGTGGGTTAACCCCACAGTGAATGTATACCCACCGATCGCAATCAAAATTTGGTCGCCAAAAATGTCAAATATACGTCACGAATAACTGAACTTTCTTTTTTTATTTTGTACATGATATGGTTGAAAGTATTAACTTAACAATCACCTATAGCACGCACACTATTTTAATTTGAATTCAGTATATTATCTACAATTAAACTATGTTTTCATTTACTATGTTCCAGATTTTTGAACGCCGGGATCTTCGGAAACGGCACTGAATCAAGCCATACACTACCACATTCAGCAACAAGAGCTGCAATGCTTGTCAGAATCAACACCCTCCTTCAAGGTTACTCCGGCATTCGTTTCGAGATCTTGGAAGCCATCACAAAGTTCCTCAACTCCAATGTCACTCCTAGTTTGCCTCTTCGTGGGACCATCACCGCGTCTGGTGATCTTGTCCCGTTGTCCTACATTGCAGGACTTCTCACTGGTCGTCCCAACTCAAAAGCGGTGGGTCCCAACGGAGAAATCCTGACAGCCGAAAAGGCATTCAAACTAGCCGGTGTTGATGGTGGATTCTTTGAGCTACAGCCAAAAGAAGGTCTAGCACTTGTTAATGGCACTGCAGTGGGGTCCGGAATGGCGTCCATGGTTCTTTTTGAAGCCAATGTGCTCGCATTGCTATCAGAAGTCTTGTCCGCTATTTTCGCTGAGGTCATGCAAGGAAAGCCCGAGTTTACAGACCACTTGACACACAAATTGAAGCATCATCCGGGCCAGATTGAGGCCGCAGCGATAATGGAATACATTTTAGATGGAAGTGATTTTGTTAAGTCTAATGCAAAGGTTCATGAATTGGACCCCTTACAAAAACCTAAACAAGATCGTTACGCGCTAAGAACATCACCTCAATGGCTTGGTCCACACATTGAGGTCATCCGATCATCGACTAAAATGATCGAACGTGAGATCAACTCGGTGAACGACAACCCTTTGATCGATGTCTCAAGGAACAAGGCTTTACATGGTGGCAACTTCCAGGGGACACCAATCGGTGTATCCATGGATAACACGCGTTTAGCTATCGCTTCAATCGGGAAGCTCATGTTTGCTCAATTCTCCGAGCTAGTAAACGATTTTTACAACAACGGGTTACCTTCAAATCTTTCGGGGGGACGAAATCCTAGTTTGGATTACGGGTTCAAAGGAGGAGAAATCGCTATGGCCTCTTACTGTTCTGAACTCCAATTTCTAGCGAACCCTGTCACCAACCATGTCCAAAGTGCCGAACAACACAACCAAGATGTTAACTCTTTGGGGTTGATTTCGGCAAGAAAAACATCAGAAGCAGTCGAAATCTTGAAGCTAATGTCTACAACATACTTGGTAGCTCTATGCCAATCCATTGACTTAAGGCATTTAGAAGAAAACATGAAATCGACCGTCAAGAACACGGTGAGCCAAGTAGCCAAGAAGGTTCTAACAACAGGAGTCAACGGTGAACTCCACCCCTCAAGATTTTGCGAAAAAGACCTGCTTCGAGTAGTCGATAGAGAGTACGTCTTTGCATACATCGATGACCCTTGTCTCGCCACTTACCCATTGATGCAAAAGCTTCGACAAGTCCTAGTCGACCACGCATTAAACAATGGCGAAACTGAGAAGAACACAAGTACTTCAATCTTTCAAAAGATTGCATCTTTTGAAGAGGAACTTAAAGCCATTTTGCCTAAAGAAGTTGAGGCTGTGAGAGTTGCATTTGAAGATAATAAATTAGCAATTCCTAACAGGATCAAGGCTTGTAGATCATACCCATTATATAGGTTTGTGAGGGAGGAACTTGGGTCTGAATATTTGACTGGTGAGAAGGTGACCTCACCAGGTGAGGAATTTGATAAGGTATTTACAGCAATGTGTAAAGGCCAAATCATTGATCCATTGTTAGAGTGTGTTCAAGGCTGGGATGGTGTTCCACTTCCAATCGCTTAGAACGAAATTGTTAATCTGTTGTGTGTCTAAAGTTTTATTTTCACTTTTCTGAATTCATTATATATCATTTTGTTGGGATTTCAAGATTCAAATTTGTAACCTTTGTTATTACTGGGTTATCAGAGTTTTAGAAAGATGTATAATTAACTTAATTTGTATACTCGATCCATGCATAAATGTAGAAATACTCTACATATGTTTCCTTTTAAAAAAAAATACTCCATCCGTCCCGCTATAACTGTCCACGTTTGACTTTTAAAGTCTTCCTAAGTTAACTTTGACCATAAATATCTTTATTTGTAATATATAATATTTGATAAAATTTATATGAATGTATTGGATGTTAAACGCGGTTTTATTTATTTAATTTTCATTAAATAATATAACACAAATAAAAATATTTACGGTTAAGTTAGTGACGGAGCTTGACCGCAAATATTGAGGGGGCCAAATTAATTCAACCAAAACAATTTGCTTCTGATTTTTAGCTCTTATAAAAAAAACCAATGCTAGTAATATACCTAATCCAAAATGTATATTTTCGCATTCTCCTAATTCACTAAACAAAAAGATAGTAATGTTCCTAAAGATGAATAATAAATATTACACAATACACAATTCAGATGATATATACAAGATACTCATGTTACAAGTTAAGCAATCCACACAACTACACATAATAAGGTAGTAATAATATTCATAAGGTAATAGTTATAATTTATCAATATAACTAATAGACAAAACCATATAGCACTATTCATCAATAGTGCTACAGGGATATTTTGGTCATTTCGCTTTTTTTTTTAAATACTTACTCTGATTAATAAAGACCAATCCAATAAAGACAAACTAAAAAATTGACTACAACTGTTAAATACAAAAAAAAAAAAAAATAATAATAATAAAAAAAAATTTAATCAGATTAACACTAACATGATACACATCTTTAAACAAATTCCTCAAACAAATCTAATAACAAATTCTTGAACAAAATTGATATACTAAAGTTAAAAACTAATAAACATTAATTAACGAATTTATATTTCCTTTAAAATTCTACCTCAACCATCACCCGTCGTCTACAACCGACATCCATCGTCCACCACCATCATCACCGGAAAAAAAAGTTTCAAATCTGCAGAATGGAGTAAGAAATCTTTTCAAATCTGGCGGGATATCACAACCACTGTGATGTGGTCAGATCCGACTACCAACTGTTGTGAAACCGAAAATATAATAAAATCAGAAATTAGGGAGGTTGGGAGGTTTTTTCGTGAGGGTGAAATATAATAAGAGAAGGATTGAGGAAGTTTTAGATAATCAAACTGATCATTGTCAAGGAAATAACGGACGTGAAAGTGTTTTATAAATTGGAGTTAAATGAATTTATTGTGGTTAACATACAGAGTAAAAGGAGGCTTTTGTGGAAATGGATTAAAATTATTAGGCTAGAGGGATCTAACAAAAGCTTTAGAAGAAATTGGGCCAAGCCCTTTCTAAAATAATATATACGGAATATGATATATGAAAATATACACATACCCAATTTTAGAATTATGGCTCAGGCCCATTTTAGATTTTAGATAATAATAATAATAATAATAATAATAATAATAATAATAATAATAATAATAATAATAATAATAATAATAATAATAATAATAATAATAATAATAATAATAATTTAATAATTAAAATTAATAATTCAACCATCAAACCCTATTGTTGTTAACTATCCCAATATTAATAGCGAAGATTTATATCAATCAGGGATTCTAATTATAAATATATATGGAGAGAAAAATGTATGAAACAAATCAATTCTCACAAAATCGAGAGTTACAATTATTTAAATAGGTTGTTGTCTCATTAAGTTTTGCTAGCAATTTGTAAATAAATATGAAAGTCAATGTATATATTATTACCAGACCCAGTTATTAAAACTTCAAGATAACATCAACTTGAACATAAACTATCAACGACTTAATTCACAAAATACTATATTTATATTTAAATCAAACATACAAATCAGATTGTGGATTGCGAACAGATAAAGCTTCCAGATTCAATCCGATCGAGGTTTAACGAGTGGATTAACGATGACAAGCAGATCAATGAACGGAGTTAAACGTTTGTAATGTAAATATACTATGAAAAACCCCAGTTACAAAAAATAAAAGAAAACATCTACTTAAAAGAAAACTCTCGATAACTAACAAACTCGACGCAACGCGAGACTTTCCACTAGTTAATAACTAATTATAATATTAATTTTAATATGATTATACGGAGTAGTAATAATATTCATAGTACTTTTCATTAATGAGTATGTTGAAATTGACGTACTACAGGAGCCACAAGATGCAACGTGTCAAACTATTAGATTTTTTAATTTTAGAACATATCCACAAATGCTTACTGATCACAATTCAATTATAATCTAGAATTTTAGAGGGATCACGGTTTAAACATCTTCCTATTAGGTCCCTAATATTACAGAATTTAGTATCAAGTCCAAAAATTTATGGGGTGACCATGGCCACCCCCTGCCTTTCTTATCCTCCGTCCCTGGGTTAAGTTGACAAAGAAATACTTTAAAAGTAAAATGTGGACACTTATAGGGGACAGGGGGAGTTTGACTTGAGTGGCACGGAGGTAAGATCCAACTTGGGGTACTATCAACTCACGTTCAATTCTCACTTCAAGCAGGGAGTTTCCAACTTTTGATGGTACTGCCAACATCAATGTGTAATAACCCGACTTTTTCCGTTAAATACTTAACAACCATTTATTAAATTCAATGATTTTTCCATGCCATATTTTTTTTCTAGATTAAAGAACAGACTACTTTTGATATGTGTTAATTTATCAGTAGAAAATTTTGAAAATTAGTAATAATAAAGTTAATAATTGAAACTAATAACTTATGAAAGATATATAAATACTTTATAAATAAATATATAAAATGATAAATAAAAATATATAATAAATGGTTAAATTGAATTTCGACATCACTAGATTCGTATATATTTCTAGTCACTATTTAGATCCAAGTTGTAAGAAATTTTGTTTACTACTTTTTAGTATTTTTTTTTTATATAAAACACTACGGTTAGTGAAACCAAGAAAAATACCTTTTCAGACAACGAAACGCATGAATACTTATTTTATATAATAATTAAGTTTTAAAAAAATCGAATTATTTAATTGGAATATTTTTAAATTAAACCCGAGAAAATTAGTTTAAACATTCATGTTTCAATAAAGGACAAATATTTATTTAATGTAAAATATTATAAATAAGTATTTTATGAAAAACACAAACCAAGTATGACGTCAAGAGTTTAAAAGGTTTCAAACAATATGGATATATATAATTTTTTTTATAAATATAAAATTAACCAGTCATTGAATCATATTAAGATAAAATACATTGGATCTTAGCTAAAGGATAAAAATTTAATTATAACATGTGACTTTACAGTAATACCCGTGTTTACCAAATTATTACACCCGTGATATATTCATACCCGTGACTACACTGTATTATCCGTGATGTCTATTATTAAGATAGATATATCCCGTGACTATACAGTTAACACCCGTGTTTTATAGCTGTGATATATATATATATATATATATATATATATATATATATATATATATATATATATATATATATATATATATTAATCTATAACCCTAATTTATTCATACCCGTTCATTTTTCTTCTTCTCCTCAAGAACACCCACATTCTTCTTCACTTCTAACCTCAAATTTTCCTTCAATATTTGCTTGATCACAAAATCGTTTACATATTCGGATTCCTCTCGAAGAGCTCTACTTATCCATACCAACAATTTCTTGATTTGAGTAAGTTTTAAAAACTCCAATTTTCTAGTTTTCATATTTTTGTTACATATTAGGGTAGATATAGTGTCTAGTGCTCAAGTCCTTGTATGTATGCATGATATTGTTCGTTAATTTGATCATTTGTTGACTTGTTGATGAATCACGAATTTGAATGGTATGTTACTGATATAAACATGATATTTTCAGTTTATAAAATACTTATAAATAAAATCCTTGTGAAAAACTATTAATTTTAGGCTCAAGAATCACTTGATTTCGTTTAGAATTGCTTCCGGTATGATTAATTGAAGTTTAACATGATATTACATGAAATCCGAATTGTTTTGCCATGTTTCTAGAATTTTGACTTTGTTATCTGTAAATATAAGTATGTAGATGGATTACTATTGAAAAACTATTAATTTTAGGCTCAAGAATCAATTGATTTCGTTATCGTATGCTCCCGATATGTTAAATTGAAGTTTTCATGTGATCTTGCTATGAATCCTAATTTTCTGAGATGAATGCTTTATGATTGAGTTTGTGAACTGATGTTAGATGTATAGATATTTGAAAAACACCAAAGATAGACATAAGATTCATGTTAATCGGATATGTAAAGCCCTCGTTATGGTTAATTAAAGGTTTGTGATTTTGTTGCTTAAAAATTTATTTCGGTTTAAAAATTCGTAATTGAAACTGTGAATCTGGGAAAGTATGCTATATATTCAGGTCCGGAGAGGTATATAGTTGTATTGCTTGCGGAAAAAAAACATTTGATTTTCATTTAGATATTGTCCAATTCCGATAAAAGAGTCAAAATCTATGGCCAAATCAAAGTTAGAATTTTATATTATTTAAAACCGGACAGAACAGTTTCATTGGGATGCGTGCGACTTGATCTCAGGATTCTGGGTTCACGGTTGCGTGCGTATCGAAAAATTAATAAGTTTAGACTCCAGAAACGCGTCATTTGGATACTTTTTGGATTTGATATGATTTTTCAAAGTTTATACATGAGTACCGAAACGATTCAGCATTACAGCCTGGTACGTTTTCAGTCACTACGAGCTTTCTGTTTAGGGTTAGAGGTTGTGCTTCGGATATATTATAGTCGACTAAATTCCGGAGATTTTGGCGTGTATTTCAAGTCAAACGGACCTGTACTTATTTTTATAAAAATTCTGGAAGTTGACTACATTATTTAAGCTAAATAATATGTGCAATTGACTTTGTTTGACCAAATGGGTTTAATGGGTCAAAATGGGTAACGGTCAGTGTAGAAAAATCTCAAACGTCGATTTAAGTAAGTTTAAAGGTTGTGGTGTTTAAAAAACAATAAGTTGTGGCATGTTTTGGTCAAAATGGGTGTTTATGACCCATTTGGGTCATACGAGCCTACTTTGACCCATATGCGAAATTTTGAGAACCAAAGGTATGTAACACATCCCGTATATTGATTTAAGTATGTTTGCAAGTTTTGGTGCTTTAAAAATGAGTTTGGGTCAAATTTGGTTTAAAGAAAGTTTTATGACTCATTCGGGTCAAACGTGCATAAATTGACCCATATGCATAATTTTGGAAAACGAAAGTCACCAACACATCTAAAATGTCATTTTTGAGCTGTGATAAAAATTTGGTTAAGTCAGGTTAGCCGGATTCAAATTTGGATCGTCAACCGAAAATTTTAGTATTTTAACAAAATTGTCAAAATGACTCTCGGACCTACTTTGAGGACTCACAAGTTGAAATCAGTTAAGTTTAGATAAAAACTATTATTTGGTATTGAAAGTATTTGTGACAAGCTTTAAAACGTTATATTATTTGTATAATTTTGTTGAGTCTAAACAGGTATAAAACAAGCGAGAAAATGGGCAATCGTTGCTGATTTTGAACACTTAACAAAAATTTTATCAGCATTTTATATTTCGGGAGACTGTTTTCGCGAGGTCATAACTTTAGAACCGTAACTCCGTTTTTGTCAAATAAACTGTCTATAGAAAGGTGGGATGACATAATTTTCAATGGTCACGACCTAAGGTATTATATCAAATTTGGTGGGACCCGGAATCAGCTGCAAAATACTAAAAAATACATATATGTAAATAATATAAATTTTTCTAAGTAAAAATGAATAACTTAAGTTTGACCTATGTTTGACTACTTGACCTACTTGTGTAATTTTATGCGGTTGTTGACTTGTGTTAATCATGTTGACTGTGTTTGACTTGCGTTTGACTTACATTTGACTTACTTTGACTTGCGTTGACTTTTGTTGACTTTTGCTAAATTTTGCTAAATTTATGAGTCGGACTTGAGCAATAGGACTATACGAACCCTATGACTTGACCTAGCTTGTTAGACATTTATTAACCAACATATATTCTTTAGGATGAGGTCTACGGTTACTTGCATTCCGAGTATTGGTTACATCTACGTGAATTGTTTATTGGGCTACAAAGGTGAGTTTCATTTGCTCCCTTTTTAATTGCTTTTGCAATATATATTTTTGGGCTGAGAATACATGCGCTGCTTTTATAAATGTTTACAAAATAGACACAAGTACTTAAAAATATATTCTACGTTGAGTTGTACCACTGGCATATTTCCCTGTAGCTTGGTAACTACTATTTACATGGGTATTGTAAACGCGAATCCTGTTGATAGATCTATCGGGCCTGACAACCCCAACCGGACTGGACGACCAGTATTCAACGGTTGCACAGTACTTCGTTTCGGTAACTACACTTGGTACGGTGTAGTGAGATTTCATAATAAAGGGAATATGCGACGTTGATTAAATGTTAAGTATGGTTACCAAGTGCTCAACCACTTAGAATGCTTTACATACACTTGCGAGTGTATTATGTTTATGATTATGAAATCTTGTGGTCTATTGAAACTATTGATAACTGTTGTTATGATAAACCTATGAACTCACCAACCTTTTGGTTGACACTTTTAGCATGTTTATTCTCAGGTTTTTCAAAAGTGCTTCCGCTGTCTGCTTGCTATTTGCTCAAGGTGCTGCATGGAGTCTTTTATGCCATATTTTCAAAAAGACATTGCATTCAAATATTATTGTTATAATCTGTTATTAAATAAATTGATGATTTAGTCATTTTGTATAAGTTGTCATATATATTTGGGATATGTCTATATTTTGATAAACTTTCTATATATAGAAAGTATTTTTTTTTTTAAAAAATAAATGCAATGTTTTATCAAAACGTATCATATAGAGGTCGAAACCTCGCTGTGGGACCGTAGATAACGTACCGCGTCAATAGCGATTTTGGCGGGTCGTTAGACAATGCGATTTGGAAAGGTCTCTGAAGGGTTTTTCCCAACCTTCGATAGTACTGCTAACATCAACGCGATTTAGGTTTCCTACTAACGCGTGTGTGGTGATAAATGAAAGCATTCGATGTCGATATTGCTGTTTAAAAAAAGTTAAAACAAATTAAAACTGTATGACTTGGTGTGAATAGAAGGTAGGCGTTTAACTATGCATATATATTTCTATTGTAAACAATAAAGTCAATAATAACAAATTTATAAAATAATTTAAAACATTTTGTTGTAGTTTATGTGGTAGTGACGTGTCTCTCTTAACGAGAGATCATGAGTTCGACTCCCGTGAGGTGAGAAGGTTGTAGGTTCAAATCTAAAAGTTAAACACTTTATAGATATTTATAAAAATCGTATACTGTGTGCATTTGCCATTAACAAAGAAAAAGAAAAAACATTTGAAATATCTTTTTGTCAATGAAACTCTAATAATATAAAGGGTTCCATTTCTGAAAACAATATATAAAAATGATGTCTTTTTGTTAACACAAATTTCTAATTTCGCGACAAACAATAATAATGATGACAACTGATGTAGAAAATTATATTATTGTTAGATAAATAAAAAATACTACACAATCCGTAACACAACAAAATCAAAAACTCGCTACAAATCAAACAAACTAAAAGTACGAGAGAAGAAAAAAAAATTAAAACGAAAAATAAGCATACTGAGTGAAGACATATATAATGACCCTTGTGTTGAAATAAAAATATAAATGGTTGTTGGTAGATGTTGTTGGTGGATGTAGTTGGTAAAATAAGTGGATGGTTGTTGGTGAGTTGTAGGTAAGACTTTTCATTACCTAACTTGCCTAACTCTCACCAAATCCCAATCCTTACTACTATAAATAGAGCCATAAGCAAGCATTCAAATCATCCCAAAACACATTCTTCTTCTTATATTCTAAGAGTGTAATAGAGAGTTTGAGTTTAGTCTCCTAATTACAAGAGATAAAAGGATTAGTAATTATCCTTGTAATTAGAGAGAAGTTGTAATTCCTATTATTCTTATTAGTGAAACGTTTCTTTCCTTGCTCGTGGTTTTTACCCTATTGCGGTTTTCCACGTTAAATCTCGGTGTTCCTTTATTATCGTTTTCATATTATTATTAGTGGTTTGCTATAATTCGGTGTCACTTTTCTAAACAAGTGGTATCAAGAGCTAATGTTTTAATATCTAGTGTGTATTAATCTACTTATCGTATGCTCTGTGGTTGCCACGGGAGCGGATCGCCCACATCAGAAAATAAGTAAGATTAATTTCACTCGATAAAAGTTCTCGGGTACTATTTCTCTGAAAAATAGTATTGTCGAAAAGAAGATTGTGATTATAGCAATGTCTACGAAATTCGAAATTGAAAAGTTCAACGGGAGTAACTTCTCGTTATGGAAACTAAAGATGAAAGCTATCCAGAGAAAGGATAAGTGTTTGGCGGCCATCAGTGGACATTCCGCCGAAGTCACTGATGAAAAATGGGAAGAGATGGACGGCCAGGCTATCGCAAATCTTCATCTGGCACTAGCAGATGGCGTTTTGTCTAGCATAGAAGAAAAGAAGATGGCGAAAGTGATTTGGGATCACCTCGTAAAATTGTACGAGACCAAATCACTCCACAACAAGATATTCCTTAAGAGGAAACTTTATGCGCTACGCATTAATGAATTTACTTCAGTTAATGAGTACATTAATTCTTTGAATACTATATTTTCTCAACTCACTTCATTAAGTTGCAATATAGAGCCAAAAGAACGCGATGAACTTTTACTTCAGAGTCTACCTGACTCGTATGATCAACGCATTATTAACTTAACCAATAATGTTCTCTCGGAGTATCTAGTCTATGATGAAGTTGCGGCTGCTATTCTAGAAGAAGAAAATCGGCTCAATAACAAGGAGGACAAACAGGCTGGTTCACTACAAATGGAGGCCTTGGTGGTGTCAGGAGGGAGATCAACGGAACGTGACCCAAGTGGGAGTCACAATCATGGTAAACCGAAGTCTAAAAAGAAGAAGACCTATACATGCTACAATTGTGGCAAGAAAGGTCATCTGAAGAAGGATTGTTGGAGTTTAAATAACTCTAATCCTCAAGGAAATACTACAAGCATTTCAGAAGATGGGACTGCTTTGGTTAGTGAAGCACTAATAGCAAATGAAGGCAGAAAGACATTTGTTGATGTCTGGTTATTTGACTCAGTAGCTACTTTTCACATGACCCCTAGAAGAGAATGGTTCAAACAATATGAACGTATCTCGGGAGGATCTGTATACAGTTGCAGTGATCACCAACTAAAGATCATTGGAATTGGAGATATCATTCTAAAGATGCATGATGGTACAGTTCGTACTATTCAAGGTGTACGACACGTGGAGGGTTTGAAGAAGAACTTATTGTCTTTAGGACAATTAGATGATCTTGGTTGTAAGATGGTGATACATGAGAAGATCATGATAATCAAGAAAGACGCGGTTGTACTTATGAAAGGAGAAAAGGTGGGTGCTAATCTATACATTCTGAAAGGTGAGACGGTACAGGAATTAAAAGCATCTGTTGCTTCGAATAGTTCAGGTGATAAAGTTGCTATGACATGGCATCAAAAGCTTGGACACATGTCTGAACAAGGTATGAAGATTCTTGTCAAAAGAAATCTTATTCCTAGTCTTACAAAGGTATCACTACCTTTCTGTGAGCATTGTGTAATCAGCAAGCAGCATTGCCTGAAGTTTAACACATCAAATTTTAGAAGTAAATTGGCTCTAGAATTGGCTCACTCTGATGTGTGGCAAGCACCAGTTCAATCCCTAGGAGGAGCAAAGTATTTTGTATCATTTATTGATGATTACACTAGGAGATGTTGGGTGTACCCAATCAAGAGGAATGCAGATGTGTTTGAAGTTTTCAAAGTTTACAAAGCGCGGGTTGAACTTGAATCTGGTAAAAAGATCAAGTGTTTGAGGACAGATAACGGAGGAGAATACACTGGTGATGAATTTTGTAGGAACTAGAGGGGGGTGAATAGTTCTAAAAATTGATTTGTTAAAACTTTTCCGATTTAGGATATCCTATGGTCGTCCGTAGATGCGACCGTGGATGTTGTGTTCAACAATGATGTTGTTTTCAAGTCCAAGGAACTAGTTTTAACAAAATAGTATGCTTGTGTTTGTTAGACTATATATGAAATGAAGTAAAATGCACAAACATAAGAATTTATAGTGGTTCGGGTAGATGTTAACTAATCCACCTTAATCCACTCCCCAATTCTACGAATTGAGAGTTTTCTTCACTATGATACCCCAAACCCGGTGGAGTGTCCGGATACAACACTAGCTCATCGATAAGCCGCTACTTATGAACCCTTACATCCCTTTGAAGAATTCACAATCACCAAAAGCTCTTACCACAAGATCCTAATGCTTTAACCTAGTGAAATCACAACTACCTTCTAGATCCCTTTAAGAAGATAGCTCACAAGTAAACTTATAGCTAAGCTTACAATCACCCATAGTTCTTCAATAGGTCATACCAACCCTACCTTAGATCAAACTTGTCTTTTCATTGGACAAGTATTACTTTCCAATGAAATTAATCAATTTCCTATATCCCTTTAAGGAAGTTGAATCATTAAGTAAGATATGTGTTTCCTATTGCAAGAACCATTTAACTTCCTTAACCCCTCCAAGGAAGTATCTCACAATGTAAACTTAGAGATACAAATGTTAAGCATAAAGTTTACATTATAATTCTACTTAGTGTAAGTAGAAACTCTCTTTCTCTCTTATAATCTCTCCATAGATTTGTGCTTGAGGCTTGGGAGATAAGTTGATATGACTTTGAAAGTATGTTGGAAAGAGGTGATCTTCAATTGTCTCCAAGCCTTGTTTAAATAGGCAAAATGGAATTGCAATGAACTAGCACAACTAGCCAATACTTCCATGGTACTTGGAAGCATTCTTCAAATAAGGATGGCATCTTTTCCTTGGTTTTCCATTATCATAATCCTGCTCATCCAAAAGAGGTAATTGCCTACTTTAATCAATAAGTCATGCATGCTTCAAGGTCACATGCATTTGTCTTTGGATGATCAAATGAAGAAAGTATTTTGTAGTAGTTTAATTACCAATACCAAATATGGAAAATGCTGAAATTTTCTATCCACCATTAACCTTATACTTTGGATGTATTCATTGATGGGGATATGGACTTGCAAATGAGGAAAGCATCTTATCTTGAGACTTTTGTCATTGATTCCAAAAGAGGTAAATGCTGAATTTTGTTCCATGACAAGTAGAAACCATCCAAACTTCTTATTGAAAGTCTTCCATTCATTTGTCAACATTTGGTTGCAAGTATATGCTTTCATTGGTTACTTTCAACACTCTAAACTTCATAACCCATGACTTCAACCATTTGTCTTTTCTTTGATGGAAGTATCTAGCTCTTTAGAACCTTGTTGCATCTTCATTGAACTAGTTTAAATCTAGTTGGAACTTAATGATCCTTGTTACAACCTTGACTAGCTTGAAGTAATTACATTTACATACATACAATGGTACTTAAAACTAATGGGAGAGCACCTCTTTTAATTGGGACTTTAATGACCATTATTAGTACGTTTAAATGACATTATGTAATAGGATAAAAAGATATAACACTTGTGTGTTTAATCTTATTTCAAGTTAAATTGTCATTAAGGTGTCATTAGGTGTGATTAATCAAGATTAACATCTTTCGGTTCAAAACACGTTTGAAAACAAAGAAGGCAACTATTATAAGTATGTTTAAAAAGGTTTTGTAAATTATAGATGCCTCGAAGTAGTCTATCTTAAAGTGGATGAATTTGGCTACAGAGAAAACTGCGGTCGAACTGCGGTCGACCGTGTACTTGACCGCATAACATAAATTTGAAAAAGATTGCAGCCGTTGGTACAGGACGTCCACGGTCAGACCCACGGTCGACCCTGGTGCAGCCGCATAGCAAATTTACCAAGTTTAATTATTTATGTATTGGTCTTTTGCTAGAGATAGTGTAGGCTTATGAACTCATGTCGTCTTACATATGATTAAGCACTTATCTCTTTTGTGTCATCATCAAAACAAAGTGATTAACTTATGAACATTATGATTGGAATCTTAACCAACATTCTCCCCCTTTTTGATGATGACAAACATATGAGTAAGTGTTTTAAGTATGTATGCCGACATAAGTGTTAACATCACTTACGATACACTTTCTCCCCCTTTTGTCGAAGCAAAAAGGTTAGCTCCCCTGGAACTAAGCGCGCCCTAGAGTAATTCTCCCCCTTGAATCTTACATAACCGTAGTTGATATAGCTCCCCCTTGAAATGTGCAATATAAGACTCATAGAAAAGAGGATTAGTACACACATAAGTCATAATATCAAGTAAGGAGTGATATGAACTCAACGAGCTGGATAAACCTTCAATCAAGGGTTAGTAAACACACATAATAATATATAGCAAGCATAAGAATCATTGTGTGTCATAGATAACAGAGATAGTAGAGTGAGCACGTTGACCAATATATGTGATCGTTAGAGAGCATGTAAGATCAAAAGTGTGTATGAACCATCATATATCAGAGTTAATGAATAGTATAGCATGAATGTGTGATATAACATGTAGTGAGAAGAAGCCTTAGTATATCATGCAACATTATAATTAAGTACCAACATTACTCCACTAGTTCTACTAATTTCATGCATGTATAGAAGCAAGTAGTTTTAAGCAAGCATGTAGAACCATATAGCATAGCATGGTATGCATATTGCACATAGCACAATGTGGATCATTAGTGAGAGTAGCATGCAAAAGCTAATATATATTAGATCAATTGTCAAGTAAACAATCATGCATAACAATCATATTTATAAGCTTAGATGCTAGAGCATGAGAGTAAGTTCAAACAAGCATGTTAAAACACAAGCATAACATAACATGGCAAACAAGTAAGTGCATCACACGTATTCATATCATGCAACACTATGGATACTAACATAGTAGTTTCAACAAGCATGTAAGGGCACATGTGTAACAGACTGAAACCGGGGTTAGAAGTAAGATTACTTAATTGCCCTTAGGTTTATAATTGTGTTTAAATTATGCTTTTATTTTATTAATATATTTATTATTAATTGAATATGGAGTTAAGATCAGTTTGTGACAAGGGTCCCAGAACAGGTTGGTTTATTTAATTTGGTCTCCGTTAGGACCGCCTAAAGAGATACGAAAGGTTATCAGATAAGATAACTGGTAAATACCCGTGTATTGTGGGGTATGGGTTATAACCCACATAAATGTGTAAATATCTGCTTCTTATCTTCATTTCTTGAACATTCTCAAAAATAAGAACGTACCTAAACTTCATCCCTTCACAAACCCTAATTGAATCTAAGTCTTAAATTGGATTGTGAGGCTTTAAGGATTGATTCATATCATCCTTGTGATGATTTATCCAGGTTTGTTAGCTTGAATTCGTGCTTTAATTCATAGAAATTGGGTTTTTTGTGTTCTTGAATAAAAGTGTGGTTTTTGAGCTTGAATCTTCATGAAATATGTTAGATATGCTTAATTGATGTTAGAAATAGGTTGCATATATGTTTAGTAGCTTCCTTGTGCTTAGAATTTGGTCAAAAACGCTCAAAAATCGAGTTTTGGGCGAAAAATGTTCGAAATCAGCGTAAGTGTTCGAACCAGTTGCTACAGTGTTTGCTACACTATTTGCTACAGTATTTTGCTACAGTACCCGAACTGCTACAGTATCACTATTTGCTACAGTGTCACTATTAGCTACAGTGTCACTATTTGCTACAGTGTTCGGGATTGCTACAGTACCACTAGTTGCTACAGTACCGAGTTGCCACAGTACCATGTTGCTACAGTACCGAGTTGATACAGTGTTCGGAAATCACTATTTGCTACAGCACCTTTTATGAAATTGAAACGGGCGTAACTTTCAAACCGTAACTCCGTTTTTGATGAATCAAATATCGTTGGAATCGTATTGAAGAGTACTTTTCAATGATGAACTTTTAAGAAACTAGATCAAACTATTTTTAGGTCGAAAAAGGAGTTTTAGTGTGTATGTCGTGTTTTACACGCACCTGTATGCCGTTATTGAGTGGAGTCATGATGTAGACTCATAAAATTATGAATATATGGTGTTATGACCTAGTTAATTGTATGAAATGATTATATTATTTATTGGATATGTATATTAACTTTGTTTGTGTTGTTCTCAGGTTATAAGGACAAGGAGGAAGCTCAGAAATAATAACTGAGCAGTTGCTGGTAATTGGTGAGTGGGTCTATCTCCGGATAGAGTTTAAGTAGCATATCATGCTACTGTGGTTGACTCTTTTACCATGCATAGTGTAGAAATTGCCATGTTAGAATGATATAGTATGCCTGATGTTGTATGTGATTTATGCGTACACTGTGTGAATGACACCAGTCGGGCCTAGGGAGACTGGGGACTCGAAACCGCGCCTAGGAGAGGTTAGAGTCCGTATGAGGTCAACCGTGCCTAGGGGAGGTTGGGTCCATAGGCTACTGATTGTGGAGTATAGTGTGAATGATGCATCCCCTGCATCTGGATAACTATACTGTGAATTGAGTAGCAGGGACTATCGGTAGACTCAGGCCCGATCAGCTGAGAGTCGTGTGCTCGTACAAGCCGCCGATTCTCGTATTGTCTTATTGTATGCTAGTTGGTAGTTAACAAGTGTTGTTGTTAGTATATAGCTTGTGTGTGGCTTAAGCTATATCTGTTAGATAGATTTCATTCACTTAGCGGTGCGCTAATCCCCCACATGTTTCCCCCTTTTGCAGGTTTAGGTACTGCTAGTCGGGATGGGTGCTGTTGCAGAAGACATGTTTGACAACCCAACTCTGATGTGGTCTTTTGTATAAATAATATTTTGTGATAACGTAACACCATTGTGTAAACTTAAACTTAATTACTCAGATTAATGTAATGACGTGACTTATAGTGTGTTTGTTAATAAAGTCTTCCGCTGTGTTTAAAAAAAAAAAAAATTGCCGGTGTTACAAGTTGGTATCAGAGCATGGTTTGGCAGCAAATACGTGCGCGTATTTTGTTCCCAAACCCTGAGGCAAGTCAAACATGTCTGTGGGAGTGGGGGCTAAGTGAAAATAGGATATACGTGTGTTAGTTGTGATTGAACTAACTGTTATCCACTAAGCTTTTGTGTGAGCTGTTTTGTAGCACAGGTATGGCTGATAGAAACGCAACTGGCCCATCTAACCCCGGAACATTCAGAGCACCAGAAGAAGGTGTTGAGTCAGATGATGATCAGAGTAGTTACATCCTTCAGTTAGAAAGCAAGCTAAAAGAGGCCGAGGACAAAATTAATGAGCTTGAATTGGCGAGGCATTCTGGAAATGATGATACACCACCTGGATTCCCAACCGCGCAATCCCAAACGATACCTAATGTGCCCCAGAACCAGTTTCAGAAGCAAATACCTAACCAATATTATATGCCACCACAAAACACCTTTACTTACCAAAATCCCATGATGATGAATCCATACCAAATGCAAATGTTCCATCAACATTACATGCAACCACCCAAAAGATGTACGTATAAGAACTTCCGTGATTGCAAACCCTCCGAGTTCTCTGGAAGTACTGATCCGACTGTAACTCTCAATTGGTTGCGAGAAGTTGAAAGGGTATTTGAAGCGTGTCAGTGTGAACCCGAGCTGAAGGTAACATATGCTAGTAGACTGTTGAAAGGTAGGGCTATGATTTGGTGGGATTCTTTGATTTCTAGTATACCAAAAGAGCAAGTGAGTATGATCACATGGGAGCAGTTTCATGGGAAGGTGTGTGAACAATATTGTAATCCATTTGATATGAACCGAATCAAGACTGAGTTTCTTGAAATGAAGATGACACCTCAAATGACGATCGATGAGGTAGTAGAGAAGTTTATGGATAAACTGAGGTTTGTACAACAATGGGTGCCAGACGAAGCGTCTCGTATCCAGCATTTTGTTAATATCATTCTGCCTGAGTACAGAACTTTTGTTAGAACAGCTACATCATTGTCTCAAGCTGTTGTGATGGCTAAGATGGTAGAAAGTGATGTTCAGGCTGCCAGAAATAGAATGTTTGGTAATGTGCTACAACAAGGTGGATAAGTATCTGGTCAATCAGGATCTAAATTTAAGAAGTCTAGTGGGTTTAAATCGAAGGGTAAAAGTGGTCAGAGTAGTACTGGATCTGGATCAGGTAAAGGGAATTGGTGTCACACGTGTCGATCTTCTCACAGTGGTCAGTGTTCTGAGGCTACAAGAAGATGCTTAAAGTGTGGTGTTGTTGGGCATGAGTCTTCAGCATGCCCGTATCCGAATAGTGTGTGTTGGAGTTGTTACAAACCAGGGCATCGTGCAATTAGTTGTCCGTCGAAGAGTGGTAGTTCCGGGGCAGGGTCAGGGGCGTGTTCAGCATCAGCTGGAGGGTCAACTGCCTCGAGTGGGCAGAAGAGGAAGAACCCTCCAACAGCAGAGGCTAGAGCTTTTCAGATGTCGGTGGAAAATGCTGTGGCAACCGACGAAGTGATCACCGGTATGTTTCTAATCAACTCAATACCTGCTCGCGTATTGTTTGATTGTGGTGCCAATAGGTGTTTTATGTCCTTAGATTTCTGTGCTAAGTTGAATTTACCAGCTATTGTGTTACCCAAGCCGGTTAGTGTAGAAGTAGCCGATGGTAAGACCACACCCATCACAACATATGTGTCTGGGGTTTGTATAGAGATCGAAGGGAAGTCTTTCCCGGTGACTTGTTTAGTGTTACCTATTCCTAGCTTTGATGTAGTATTAGGAATGGATTGGTTGAGCTCGCTTAGGGCTAATATTAAGTGTGATAGGAAAATGATTACCTTTCGTTCGACCGATGGAACCCGTGTTGTAGCCCGAGGGGAGCGGAGCGGGTATAATCTTCCGTTGATAACCATGATGAAAGCGAAAAAGTCGATGTCAAAGGGTTGTGAATCATTTCTTGCATATGTAATTGATGCGAAGAAAGAAAAGAAAACAGTGGCCGATATTCCGATAGTATCAGAATTTCCCGAAGTATTCCCAGATGAGTTACCAGGTCTGCCGCCGGTAAGGGAAGTCGAATATAAGATTGAGTTGGTTCCTGGAACAACTCCAGTTGCAAAAGCTCCATACCGATTAGCGCCATCTGAAATTCGTGAAATGATGTCACAGATTCAAGAGTTATTAGATCGTGGTTTTATTCGACCGAGTTCTTCACCGTGGGGTGCTCCGGTATTGTTTGTTAAAAAGAAAGATGGATCAATGCGTATGTGTATTGATTATCGTGAATTGAACAAAAGAACAGTGAAGAATAAGTATCCATTACCTCGAATAGATGATTTGTTCGATCAGTTACAGGGTGCTTCATTCTTTTCTAAGATAGACTTACGATCCGGATATCATCAGGTTCGTGTTGCTGAATCAGATATACCGAAAACAGCGTTCAGAACAAGGTATGGTCATTATGAATTTCTTGTCATGCCGTTTGGGTTGACGAATGCGCCAGCAATCTTCATGGATCTAATGAATAGAGTGTGTCGTCCGTTCTTAGATAAGTTTGTGATTGTGTTTATAGATGATATACTAGTGTAGTCAAAGACCGAAAGTGAACATGCTGAACATCTGAGACAGGTTTTAAACATGTTGAAACGTGAACAACTATTTGCAAAATTTTCAAAGTGTGAATTTTGGTTACGTGAAGTGCAGTTTTTGGGTCATGTGATTTGTGCCGAAGGTATAAAAGTTGATCCGACAAAGATAGAAGCGGTAATGAATTGGAATTCTCCGAAGACTCCGACTGAGATTAAGAGTTTTCTGGGATTAGCCGGTTATTATCGCAGATTTATCAAGGATTTCTCGAAAATAGCGGGTCCGTTGACTAAGTTGACTCGTAAAGATGTAGCCTTTCGATGGACTGATGAACAGGAAAAGGCTTTTCAGATTTTGAAACAGCTACTGTGTCAGGCACCAGTGTTAGCTTTACCAGAAGGTTCAGACAACTTCGTGGTATACTGTGATGCATCATATGCTGGGTTGGGTTGTGTATTAATGCAAAGAGATAAAGTAATCGCCTACGCCTCGCGACAGTAGAAAGTTCATGAGAAGAATTATCCAGTGCATGATCTTGAAATGGCTGCAGTAGTGTTTGCTTTGAAACTGTGGAGACACTATTTGTATGGAACCCATTGTGTTATATATACAGATCACAAGAGTTTGCAGTATATCTTCTCACAGAAAGAATTGAATATACGTCAGAGACGATGGCAAGAGTTGATCAAAGATTACGATTGTGAAATTAAATACCATCCGGGTAAGGCAAATGTGGTTGCAGATGCGCTAAGTCGTAAAAAGTCAAGTGAAAATGTGAAATTTCTTCGTTTGAATATAACTTCAGATTTGATTAACAGCTTAAAAACCATTCAGGTCTGTGCTTTAGAGGACGAACATATTAAATCTGAACAAATGACCAAACGAAAAGTGGACTTAATTGATGACTAACGTGGACTAAAGACCTTAAACAATCGTGTTTGGGTGCCTAAGCTTGGAGATTTGAGGGATTTAATCATGACGGAAGCTCACAAATCCAGATTGACAGTACATCCGGGTAGTAATAAGATGTATCATGATTTGAAAACAGTGTATTGGTGGCAAACAATGAAATCAGATATCGCCCGTTATGTCGAAAAGTGTCATATATGTGCTCAAGTGAAGGCCGAACATCAGAAACCTTATGGTTCGTTACGTCAGTTACAGATTCCAGAGTGGAAATGGGAACATATAACGATGGATTTTGTGACCAAATTACCTCGAACTCAGAAAAGACATGATATGATTTGGGTAATAGTGGATCGCCTAACTAAAAGTGCTCATTTTCTTGCTACTCGTGAAACAGCTTCATTAAGTGAGTTAGCCGAATTGTATATAAACGAGATAGTTAGTCGACATGGTGTGCCATTATCGATCGTTTCAGACAGAGATTCCAGATTTGTGTCGAATTTTTGGAATAGTCTTCAACAGAATTTGGGTACACGTGTGAATTTATGTACAGCTTATCATCCTCAGACAGACGGTCAGAGTGAAAGAACGATACAGACTTTGGAGGATATGTTAAGGGCTTGTGTGTTAGAATACGGTGGTTTGTGGGATACACATTTGTCGTTGGTCGAATTTGCGTATAATAATTCATATCATTCGAGTATAGGGATGCCGCCCTATGAAATGTTATACGGTCGTCGTTGCAGAACTCCGACTTGTTGGTTAGAAGCCGGGGAGAAACAGTTTGCAGGTCCCGAAATTGTTCAAATGACAGTCGAAAAAGTTGCAATTGCGAGAGAAAAGTTGAAAGCCGCTAGAGATAGGCAGAAAATGTATGCTGATCCGCATAGACGTCCAGTAACCTTTAATGTGGGTGAACGAGTGTATCTGAAAGTTTCGCCGTGGAAAGGGGTTATCAGATTCGGTAAACGTGGTAAGTTAGCACCGAGATTTATTGGTCCGTTTCCGATCAGTGAAGTGTTGAATGATCAGACTGTGGTGTTAGATCTTCCGTCAGAGTTAGCCGGTATTCATAATACATTCAACGTGTGTTATTTGCGTAAGTGTAAAGTCGATGACGAGACACAAATCGTACCGCTGGTAGATTTGAAAGTTGATTTGAGTAACAAGTTGGTTGAGGAACCTATTCGAGTGGTCGACAGAAAGGTTACTGAGTTAAGAAAGAAAAAGATCCCGATGGTTTTAGTAGAATGGAAACACAGCTTAGGGTCTAACTTGACGTGGGAGACAGAAGAGTTGATGAAGACCCGTTACCCTCATCTGTTTGAGCAAGACCAGATTCCGAGGACGGAATCTCTTTAAGGGGGGTGGATTTGTAACAGACTGAAACCGGAGTTAGAAGTAAGATTACTTAATTGCCCTTAGGTTTATAATTGTGTTTAAATTATGCTTTTATTTTATTAATATATTTATTATTAATTGAATATGGAGTTAAGATCAGTTTGTGACAAGGGTCCCAGAACAGGTTGGTTTATTTAATTTGGTCTCCGTTAGGACCGCCTAAAGAGATACGAAAGGTTATCAGATAAGATAACTGGTAAATACCCGTGTGTTGTGGGGTATGGGTTATAACCCACATAAATGTGTAAATATCTGCTTCTTATCTTCATTTCTTGAACATTCTCAAAAATAAGAACGTACCTAAACTTCATCCCTTCACAAACCCTAATTGAATCTAAGTCTTAAATTGGATTGTGAGGCTTTAAGGATTGATTCATATCATCCTTGTGATCATTTATCCAGGTTTGTTAGCTTGAATTCGTGCTTTAATTCATAGAAATTGGGTTTTTTGTGTTCTTGAATAAAAGTGTGGTTTTTGAGCTTGAATCTTCATGAAATATGTTAGATATGCTTAATTGATGTTAGAAATAGGTTGCATATATGTTTAGTAGCTTCCTTGTACTTAGAATTTGGTCAAAAACGCTCAAAAATCGAGTTTTGGGCGAAAAATGTTCGAAATCAGCGTAAGTGTTCGAACCAGTTGCTACAGTGTTTGCTACAGTATTTTGCTACAGTATTTTGCTACAGTACCCGAACTGCTACAGTATCACTATTTTGCTACAGTGTCACTATTAGCTACAGTGTCACTATTTGCTACAGTGTTCGGGATTGCTACAGTACCACTATTTGCTACAGTACCGAGTTGCTACAGTACCATGTTGCTACAGTACCGAGTTGCTACAGTGTTCGGAAATCACTATTTGCTACAGTACCTTTTATGAAATTGAAACGGGCGTAACTTTCAAACCGTAACTCCGTTTTTGATGAATCAAATATCGTTGGAATCGTATTGAAGAGTACTTTTCAATAATGAACTTTTAAGAAACTAGATCAAACTATTTTTAGGTCGAAAAAGGAGTTTTAGTGTGTATGTCGTGTTTTACACGCACCTGTATGCCGTTATTGAGTGGAGTCATGATGTAGACTCATAAAATTATGAATATATGGTGTTATGACCTAGTTAATTGTATGAAATGATTATATTATTTATTGGATATGTATATTAACTTTGTTTGTGTTGTTCTCAGGTTATAAGGACAAGGAGGAAGCTCAGAAATAATAACTGAGCAGTTGCTGGTAATTGGTGAGTGGGTCTATCTCCGGATATAGTTTAAGTAGCATATCATGCTACTGTGGTTGACTCTTTTACCATGCATAGTGTAGAAATTGCCATGTTAGAATGATATAGTATGCCTGATGTTGTATGTGATTTATGTGTACACTGTGTGAATGACACCAGTCGGGCCTAGGGAGACTGGGGACTCGAAACCGTGCCTAGGAGAGGTTAGAGTCCGTATGAGGTCAACCGTGCCTAGGGGAGGTTGGGTCCATAGGCTACTGATTGTGGAGTATAGTGTGAATGATGCATCCCCTGCATCTGGATAACTATACTGTGAATTGAGTAGCAGGGACTATCGGTAGACTCAGGCCCGATCAGCTGAGAGTCGTGTGCTCGTACAAGCCGCTGATCCTCGTATTGTCTTATTGTATGCTAGTTGGTAGTTAACAAGTGTTGTTGTTAGTATATAGCTTGTGTGTGGCTTAAGCTATATCTGTTAGATAGATTTCATTCACTTAGCGGTGCGCTAATCCCCCACATGTTTCCCCCTTTTGCAGGTTTAGGTACTGCTAGTCGGGATGGGTGCTGTTGCAGAAGACATGTTTGACAACCCAACTCTGATGTGGTCTTTTGTATAAATAATGTTTTGTGTTAACGTAACACCGTTGTGTAAACTTAAACTTAATTACTCAGATTAATGTAATGACGCGACTTATAGTGTGTTTGTTAATAAAGTCTTCCGCTGTGTTTTTTAAAAAAAAAAAAATGCCGGTGTTACAACATGCGTGGCATACATATGGCACATATCATAAGCATAGCATGTCAAGCAACAGTGGTCAATAAGGCATATACGATAAGTCAAAATGTTATCCACATGATAAGTAATTACTGAAAAATCATCCACTAAGTTTCAAGTTATTCAACTAAGAGCATATATCTTCGTATACTTAGTGATGAACATATGTATAACCTAAACATATAGAGCATGATAATATTTTACTTGTAATGGTCAAAGCCAAATTGATGTTCAAATAATCACTTATTAGGTTGTCTAGTCCAAATTTAGCATGAGGATGCACACATATATGAGTTTTGGAAGAAGTGGTACCTTAATCGAGGAAAGTTTGTTTCATCCATAAGCCTTGAGCACATGATATTTCAATTGCTATATACTCGACTTTGGTAGTAGAGAGAGCTACAAGTGTCTGTTCCTTTAAGAGCCAAAATGTTATGCATAAACCAACTAATGCACATACACCACTCTTCTAAATAGTAGCTGTGACGACCCGAAAATTTCCGATCAAATTTAAACTTAATCTTTATATGTTCTGACATGATAAGCAAAGTCTGCAATATTGAAATTTCAAAACCTTTGAACTATATTCATGTATACATTTGACCTTTGACTATTCCCGAGGATTCACGAATAATTTGTCTATAAATACATATGTACTTTGCTGTACCGAAAGAATCATCTTGTCGAACCATCTCTCCATATAATTAATTGAATACAGTTGTTAGATATTACATTATGACCTTACACTACCATATATCAATTTCAAATAACCTTAACAACTTTTAATTAATCAAAATTTATCAGAAAAACTGAAGAACAAACAGGTACAGCTCTGTTTTCACTTCATAATTCAATCAGAAAAATTTTGTAATAAACTTCAAATTGTGTTAATGTAGTTCTGTTCGGAATTTAATATTTAATCTTTCTGCAAAAGTTGAAGATCCAATTCTTAGTATTGAATTCTAATTTTAGGGTCAAAGTTAATTTTTACAAAAAGTCAAACTTATGTTCATGAGGAAATTCGTATATATGTTGATGTTATAGGTTCAATTGATGGTTCAGGCAGTTTTTAATGGTGATTTAGAAATTGTTTCATGAAGGATTTGAGGTCTCAAAACAGCTCTATGTCGAAATTCGATTTTATGTTCATAATTTTTTACGATACAGCAGGAATATATTTTTGTTTTTAAAAGTTTTTCTGTCAATAAAAAATAACAATTTTGTTAAATCTTTTTCGTTTAAATATTATAAAGTAAACGAATTACAGCTTGTTACAAATTTTGATTTGTTTTGGTCGACTTAAATTGTAGAAGAGAATGAAGATGAAAGGGAACAGAAAATTTACATTTAAAAATAAACAGGATGTGTAAATAATCAGAAAAGCAGACATGGTAGAATGGTTGAGGGGTGTGTTATGTGTGCTAATGGTCGTGAGTTCGAGCCTGTATCCAGACTGTTTTTTTTTTATTTTAAAAACACTATGAGGTAGTTTTTCTCATTTTTATTTATTATTATTATTATTATTACTATTATTATTATTATTATTATTATTATTATTATTATTATTTACTATGATTATTATGATTATTGTTATTAGTGTTATTGCTATGATTATTGCTATTATTGTTATTATTATTATTGTTATAATTATTATCATTAGTGTTATCATTAAATTGATTATTATCATTATTATTAGTATTATAATTATTAATATTATTAATTAACACTCAATATTATTAGTATGATTATTACTACTAAATATTATTATTATATTTGTTACTAGTATTGTTATTATTAGATATTATTATTATTATTACAAGTAATATAATTGTTATTATTAGTAATGCTAAAATAAATATTTGTATCATTTATGGAATTATTAGTATTATTACTATTATTATTAACCTAAGTATTATTGTTAACAATATCATTACTATTATTAGTATTATCATTATCAATAAAATTACTATTATTTTATTTAGTAAATCATTATTATCAAAACTATCATTTTTAACAGATAAATATTTCGTATGTAAAATATACTTCCCACATATACTAAAAGTATTTTAATATTTCATATATAATATATCAAACATATTAATAGTTGTTATATAAATACTTACATATAACCCACTAATGATTTTAAATATAATACTGATCATATAAAATATATAGATATATATTAATACAACTAAATATATATAGATATTAATCATTTTAAGTATATATACAAATAAATATATATAACATATAATTTAAGATATAAAATAAGTAAATGTTTAAATGGAATTTAGAATAAATTCTATATAACTAAAAATATAAATAACAAATACTAATAAATGAAATTATGTGATTCACATTATATATTTTAATAAATATAATTGATATAGGTTCGTGAATCCGAGGCCAACCCTGTATTGTTCAGTATCGACATATGTAATTTTACTACAAAATACAGTATTGTGAGTTTCATTTGCTCCCTTTTACTCTTTACATTTTTGGGACTGAGAATACATGCGCTATTTTTACAACTGCTTTATTAAATGCTTTTGAAATATATTTTTGAACTGCGAATACATGAAATGCTTTTATAAATGTTTGTCGAAATAGACACAAGTACTTAAAAACATTCTACGATTGAGCTACGAGTACACCGGATATCACCCCTTTATAGTCTGGTAATCTAAGAATTAGGAAACCGAGCTCCTAATTGACGCGAATCCTAAAGATAGATCTATGGGTATTCACAAGCCCCAGTCAGAGAATTTGAACTTCTTTAGTACTTCGAAATAGGTATACAACCGCCAGCTTTAAAAGATATGATCTGTTTGTGAGGTGTACACAACCATCATATTTAAAAGAGTGGCATGTTTATATGCTTTTGCATGACCGTGCAGAATGCCGGTATGTCGGGGATATTCTATATGCATCTTATTAAGGTCGATTACTAGGTGTTTATATATCGTATGAATGATTTTTCAGCCGTGAGCAGACCTGCACAGATTGTTTTCTAAATATGAGTATCTTGTGGTCTATTATATTATTGAAAAATGACTATTTATGATAAACTAATGAACTCACCAACCTTTTGGTTGACACTTGAAAGCATGTTTATTCTCAGGTATGAAAGAAATCTTCCGATGTGCATTTGCTCATTTTAGAGATATTACTTGGAGTCATTCATGACATATTTCAAAAGACGTTGCATTCGAGTCGTTGAGTTCATCAAGAATATTATTAAGTCAATTATAGTTGGATATATTATGAAATAGTATGCATGCTGTCAACTTTCGATGAAATGAAAGTTTGTCTTTTAAAAACGAATGCAATGTTTGTAAAATGTATCATATAGAGGTCAAATACCTCGCGATGTAACCAAATGTAATGTATTCGTCCAGATGGATTAGGACGGGTCCTTTCAGTAGCAATCCATCATTATCTGAATCTCCAAGGCACATGATATTCATGATGCATAGAACCCTTTAGATTTCTCTAAAGATCCTTTTAACGGCTCAAAAGTGTGGTATATCGGGACTTTTTTTTGCTTGGGTGATGAGCATAACAATGTGTTGAAGTCTCGCATGTATTGTTAGAAATGTATGCTTGCATAGGATTCAAGAATAATATTCATTATAGTAAGCATATGTCACATCAAAACAAGCAATCATGTATAGTAAGCTCAATTAAAATTCATACTACAAGTGAGTAGCAATCATGCATAACAAGTAAGTAATCATGATAGTCGAATGTAGGCATGTTCCATAGTGTGAATATTTATGAGAAAATGCATAAACTAAATGAAATGACCCGACCTAATCCATCTGGACGAAGTCTTCAACAGTTGGTCCCATTGCGAGGTTCTGACCTCTATATGCCATGAACGACTCCATAATATATGAGCAAATGCACAGCGGAAGATTTCTTTCATACCTGAGAATAAACATGCTTTCAAGTGTCAACCAAAAGGTTGGTGAGTTCATTAGTTTAACATAAATAAACATTTCCATCATTTTAATAGACCACAAGATTTTCATTTCTCATAAATATACGTCCCATGCATAGAGACAAAAAAATAATCATTCATATGGATTGAACACCTGGTAACCGACATTCACAATATGCATATAAGAATATCCCCATCATTCTGGGATCCTCCTTCGAACATGATATAATTTCGAAGTACTAAAGCATCCGGTACTTTGGATGGGGCTTGTTGGGCCCGATAGATCTATCTTTAGAGTTCGCGTCAATTAGGGTGTCTGTTCCCTAATTCTTAGATTACCAGACTTAATAAAAAGGGGCATATTCGATTTCTATAATTCAACCATAGAATGTAGTTTCACGTACTTGTGTCTATTTCGTAAATCATTTATAAAAATTACGCATGTATTCTCAGCCCAAAAATATATAAAGGGTAAAAAGGCAAATGAAACTCACACATATAAATATTGTAAAACAGTTAATAAAGCATTTGCATGTATTCTCAGCCGAAAAATGAAATGAGTAAAAAGGGATTAAATGAACTCACCATACTGTATTTTATAGTAAAAATACATATAACGTCATTGAACAATTGCAAAGTTGGCCTCGGATTCACGAACCTATATTATTCATATACATATTAAAACGTATACTTGTAATTGAATAAATCTATATATTATTATTAGTGATATAATTCTTTATATTAATAGTTATATCCAAAATATTAAATCTTGTTATGTTATATAATTTATATATATAATATTTGTTTGTTAAAACTAGTAATTATAATAATACCAAAATATTATTTGTAATGGTAAAAATGATAATAATGATAATAAAAATATTAAAGTTAATAATTTTGTTAATAGTAATATTAATGATGGTTTTTAATTATAACTCTCATAATGATAATATCAGTAGTTTTTGGTAAACTGAATAATTTAATAATAATAGTAGTGAAAATAATAATTTTTGATATTAGTACTTAATACTTGATAATGATAATTATAACAATCTTATTTCTAATGGTAATCTTTATATTAATACTTTTATTAATAAAAATTCCTAATTGTTTCTAATACTAATATTAATGATAATAATAATAATTCTAAAAATAACACTTTTATTACTATAGCTAATAAAAATAATTATAATACTAGTAATAATGACGATAATAATAATAATAACAATAATAATATTAATAGGGATAATACTAATAAGTTTTGAATCTTAGTTATAATACTTATAATAATATTGATAATAACATTTATATTATTAATATTTGTGATAACAATAATAATAACATAACTAATAATAATAATAAAAATAATGATAATAATAAAGTTACTACCTCACTAAGTAGTCTTTAAAAAAAAAAGATGCCATCGGCAGGAATCGAACCTGAGACCTCCCGCTCCTCAATACTAATCTTAACCATCTGAGCTACCACTTATTTTCTGTTTTATGATACAACCTTATTTATTTAACCCATATTGCATATCCTTAACAGTTTTGGCCCAACTGTAATTTCATAAGCCTAATAATACATGAAGCTGTGTTCGGTTATAACCTGGGTTGCGAGAAAGAAAAAAAAATAGAAACGGATCAGCAACATATAAAAGTAGCTGCTGCGATCATACAGTTGGGGTTGTTGGAAGGATTTCGAATAGAAAAATAAAAAATAGGTGGATTACAGTCGGGTGTTTAGCAAGTAGAAAACAAGTGGGTTTGAATGCCGAACTTCTCAATATGATTGAAATCCATTTACAGCCCATTAGGAGCCTGATTATCTTGGTTGTTGAATGGTGTCTTTGAACCTTGCCACGACAGAAAGAAATAGACAGAAAAATTCGCTGGTTCCCACAACATAAAGTGATGATACATGTCGGCATAAATTATACTTTGTCCCACTCGGCCCTTTTCTTCATGCAAATGTTTTCAAACCCCAACTTGTCACCTTTTTTTTTATAGTGGTAGGGTACCCGTGATTTATTGATTGAATCCAATGAATCTCCACATCGATTTCCATTATCCTTTGTAAGACCCACTACACACTAGTGGTTAGCATTTATATTTAAAAACATGATCCTTATTGTAGTATATTTAGTTCAATTAATGGGTTGGCTCTCGGGTAAATAACATGTAATACAAAATTGTGGCATCAACCTCTCGTTTCTTGTTCATCTTCATCATTATTTGCAGGTATTTACAGCGATTGCAGCATCCGTAATATAGCAGTAGGATAGCTGCAGGTGTACGGGTTTTATGGCAATAGAAAAACAAGAAGAGGAAGGAAAATAATATATAGCGTTAGAGTGATGTTTCGTCTATATGATAAAAGGTGGTGTTTGATGGTTAGGTTTCATGAAAGAAAACGGTGGTGAGGGTTTGAGGTGATGGTTCGATAGTAGTGGTGATTGTTTTGGTTTTGAATGTAACAGAAACCAGAAGAAGAATAATAAAATTTGTGGAGTGGCGGTTCCAGTGGTGTTCACGAATTCCATAGAAAAAAGAAGAGAGAAAAAATGATATAAGCGGGAGAGAGGAAGAAAGGAAATCACAAAAAAAATAATGTGGTGATTAAATGGTTGATGATGTGGTGGGTTTGGTTCACGGTTGTAGTAGGTGATCAACGTGGCGGTTCAAGAAAATAGAACAAGCAAGTCGAATTGATTGACTTAAAGAGAAAACAGAAGTACTTACAAGAGGATTTTGGCTAAAACAAATTCAAGCACAGAGGACAACGGTTTCTTTATTTATTTATCTGATTTTGTTCTTTTCTTTTCTTCTCTTGAATTGCATTAATGAAGAGTTGTATGGATGTTAAAAGGCGTGTTTACAGCTAATGTGACTCGATTACGTTTGTTTGATAGCTTGATTTGCTCGAAACAGATTATTCGTTTAGTACAAAAATAAATAAAAAAATAAAAGGTGAAAATGACTTCTAATAAATCGTACTAATCGATTGGGATATTTAACAAATTATGAGATTCAGACAAAAATCAAATACAGTTTTTGATAGATGCCTGCAACTGAAAATTAGATGTTAATTGGTACGTATGATTTATTTAATAATTGATAATTATAAGTATAGTAATCTAAATACACATAATAATAATAATAATAATAATAATTTTAATGGAGTTGATAAATATAATATTATTAATGGTAATTGTAATATTAATACAAATTATATTATTATTGATACTAATATTAGTAATAATAACATTTATATATATATATCAAATTTTATTTATTTATATATATTTTATATCAAAAATAATAGTGTTAATCATACAAATATTACTGTTAATATTAATGAAAGTCAAAATAACATTATTATAATGTTTATGTTTTAAATTTGTAATTTCATTTAATATTACAATTTATTAGTTATGTAATAACATACAATCATTATTTAATATTTATACATTACAATATATATATATATATACATATTTATTTACAAATAATTGTTCGTGAATCGTCGGTAATGGTCGAAGGGTAATTGAATATATGAACATAGTTCCAAAATTTTCAAGACATAACATTATAGACTTTGCTTATCGTGTCGAAATCAAATAAAGATCAAGTTTAAATTTGGTCGGAAATTCCCGGGTCGTCACAGTACCTACCCGTTAAAGAAATTTCGTCCCGAAATTTGAGTGAGGTGGTCATGGTTAACAATAAAAATGTTTTCATGACGAATATGAGTTTGATAAATAGAGTTTTATCATTATTGAGTAATATGGATAAAATGATTCGATTAATCGAAGCGTATGAACGAAGCTATCACAAAAGATCGAGATGAAGAAATGGAGATTTTCCATAACTTTTGACGTAGTCGTGATTGAATTCCGGAATTCAAGGGATTTAAAGAAAGTCTTCGAAATCTGAGAGATTTGATTCTTCGGCGAATAAGGAGATTAAGATCTCTATAATTAAATACGGTGATCTGCCTCGACTACTCTGTCTGATATTTCCATTATAAATTAAACTCTTCCATTCCATTATTCTCACCATTCCTATACTTTCCTTCTTAGTTCATACATCCAAAAGACTGTGAAAATGCTTAATCCGATTATAATCCTTGATATTTTCCTAATTATCATTTCTGTCATCCTTCTTTCAATCTTCCACCAGAAAAATATGTCTACTTCTGCTATTACCTTGGGGTGATACTATTCTTAATTCTACCGTGTCTTTATATTGCTATTCGTATTAATATCCATGGTTTGTAACCTCCGTGTTGTTATTGGGCTTTATATTTTCTCTTATATTTTGGAGCTCTTTGCCTTTTTATTATCTTCTCGATCTCTAGTATTGCGAGCAACGGTCCAGAATTCGTAAGTACGGAGTTTTCAAATGAACATGACTAATGTTCTAACCAAGAAAGAACGTAATCGTACGATTTGATTTATCAAATTATCAGGATCATTGAGAATAGAACTATCAAGGATATACTTTCTTGATATGTTCAGAAGTTAATCAGAATGAAAGAGTTATGTAACATGACACATGATGACGTTATAATCTGTGAATCATCATGTTCCATTTTGAAACTCAGCATGACTTATTGTCATATAATCACATTGATCAAGTGTCATTATATTATACTAACTCATGCATCAGTTCCCAACATTACTTCAATAACATTCATATTTTAAGCCCGAAAGTTTACAAAATATAGAAACTAACAGTTTCTATATGATGTAACAATGATAGCACGAAGAGATTAATGATTTTAGATAAGAATAGTTATGAAATTATCTTCAGAAATATGGTGGATATTTATAACGAACGATACGATGATATCTTGGAATTTCTAATATCGAAGGATGGTGAAGAAAATTTATCCGTAAGAGTTTGGAGTCAGAAGCAAGGTATTCGCTAAAGATTTCAGCAGGCATTGAATCATTTGGATTCTTTGTGATTTGTCCACGGCTTCCTTCATAGTTTCGCATAATCCGCTTTTCGGTACTAAATTTTCTATTGAATGTTTCCAAAATAATGATACACAGGAAGCACGAAGAGGTATATTGTGATGACCCGAAAATTTTTGACTTATTTAAACCAATTCTCTATACGATTTATTATTTTAACACGTTAAACAAAGTCTGTTAGATTTAGTCTCAAAATTTTAGAACTATTTCGTATATACAATTACCTTTGATTACTCTCGACGATTCATGAACAATTATATGTATGTATATATATATATATATATATATATATATATATATATATATATATATATATATATATATATATATATATGTAAAAGTAAAAACGACTTTCCTACAGTAAAACACTATTTGCTACAGTAAAAATAACTTTGCTACAGTAAAACACTATTTACTACAGTAAAACACTATTTGCTACAGTGAAACCGTATTTTGCTACATTGCTACAGTGACACCGTATTTTGCTACTTTGCTACAGTGATTTGCTATAGTAAACACTATTTGCTACAGTGAAACACTATTTGCTACAGTACACTATTTGCTACAGTAACACTATTTGATGTCGACAAACTAGCAAACAAAAACGGAAAAAAGCGGCCATGCGATCGCATGGCAAAAACACTAAAAACTCATGCGATCGCATGAGCTACAGTAAGTCGAAAATTAATATAAATATGCCAGTTTTCTCGACGAACAACACACATCTTTTTTTTCTTCTCCTGTAACATATTTATATTTATATTATAATTATAATTTTAAATTTAATTTTAATAATAATAAGGTATATACGAGGGTGTTTTTAATTCGGGTTTCAAACCGCTTTAAGCTAAGGAAATATTGGGTATTATTCGGGGTATTTTTCTTGAATCCAAGGCCAACCATACAGTCGTCTACCATCATTACGTCTACGTGATTTGCCTACAATATTGAATCGCAATATTGAACTGTGAGTTTATAGTCTCCCTTTTTAAATACTTTAAATATTTTTGGGCTGAGAATACATGCAATTTATTTTAAACGCGATAAGACACAAGTACATACTAAATTCTACACTGAGTTAAACCGAAAATTCCTTAGCTTTGGTAACTAGTAGCTGCCAGTACATAGGATATGGACTGGTGGGCGCGAATAATTGTATATGGATCCATAGGGCTTGACATCCCCGTCCGAGCTAGAGCGCTAGCCTTTTAACGGACGTATGTTATTTGAGTTTAAGACACATTGGTTTGCTTGTATTAAAACGAATGGGGTAATTATCACTATAGCGTTAAGTTTAGTTACCAGGGTGCTCTGTTACATAGAATCTATTGATAAACTTTTGATGAAATCTTGTGGTCTATCTTTATATATGTTTATGACTCGAGCAATTAAACCTATAACTCACCAACATTCGTGTTGACTTTTTAGCATGTTTTATTCTCAGGTCCTTAGACTGCTTCCGCTGTGATGTGCTTGTTGCCTGCATGGAGTATCTCATGCTTTGTACAAAGTTTATTGCATTCAAAATAAAACTGCGTTGTGTAATAAATAATTGGACTGTGATGTCAACCTGTAAATTAAAGACTTATGTATTTTGGGGTTTTGCTTATACCTAAGCACTCGCCCACATGTTTATAACTTTCTATGTTTAGAAAGTCACTTATTTTAATGAATGCAATATTTTATCAAAACGTATCATATAGAGGTCAAAACCTCACTGTGGAATCAATGATTAACGTGCCGCGTCAATAGAGATTTTGACGGGTCGTTACAGTTGGTATCCGAGCTTGAGGTCATAGGGAACCAGAAATTACATTAGTGTGTTTAACTGATAATTGTTAGGATGCATTAGTGAGTCTGGACTATGACCATATATGTTTTTACTGATTTTTGCTTATTATTTGGTCAAAAACATTATATGTGATATATTTATATGCTAACGTAATTGTTGTTTCAATTATGTGATAGATGACTTCTTCTAATCCTATCATTTTGTACGACTCGGAATCGAACACTGAATCTATTCTATCCACAACTGAAAAGGGCGTTCCAATACCTATTAAAGAAGAAATTGTGTTAGCCGGGGAATCTCAACTCCCAATAAACCCAGAGGAGGTTCCAGCTCCACCCAGCTTTAGTTTTTCGGAGCCACAGTATCGTTGGCATGGACCCATGATCCCTGGAGTAAACGAGGATCGTCCATTTCTAAACAAATATGGACATTGGTCCAGATATACCGCCGACAGGCGGGTTGTGCCGATTACGCCTGGCAGATTTCGGTTCATGACCACCGGTACATATTCTCGCAGTTCGTCATCATATTTTAAGACTAATGAATCAGACCCCCAAAAAGGATAATCTCCTTAAAAGATCAAAAATCAGCTTTTAAGACTGATATTACTCAATCCTAGAGATTGACCTTAAAGATTGAGAATTACAAACTCATGGAATTCAATGATATCTAAACTCGAGCTTGAACGAGAAAATATTTTGATCAAATTATAAACCGATTTGTTTTCTGAAAACCCATTTTCAATGCGTTCATTACCATTGAATGTAAAATCCTAGGAATTCACCTGGAATTCATTAGGTCACCTGAACCAAATCGGGTGTCAACCGTAAGAACGGTGGTTGCATAGCATGGTCAAAGACAGGACCGTGTGCCAGACCAGAAAATTATAAGGGTGAGCTTTACTATTGCTCCTACAAAGGATAGTAATTGCGTCCGACACGTTAAAGACCATAATCAAAAGCATGTCACGGGACATTGCCTTAACAGTTGCTTGTTCAACGCTTTCTTTTAAAAACGGACGGTAGTTTACCGAAAGGTAATATTCGGAACAAGTAAACTGGACGTGTTGCTTTCCCAATACAAGGTTAGCAAGTGGGTGACACAAAACTGCAAGTTTTGAGCTAAAATTTTCAAATCTGAAACCCACCAAACCCACAAAAATATTTTGCAAACACCGGTGAAGGGTTATTCCGGAAAACTCATCTAGGGTAAAAGCTAGATTTAATTTTCAAAAAAAAAAAAGATCAAATGTTTTCATAAAGATCCAATTTCCTTAATGGATCTAAATTTTATAGTCATGTGGGACTGTAAACTACATCGTTACTACCATTGTTTATACCGCCGTATTGAAATCACTGATGTACAAAGTGTGAAGAATAAAGAAGTGATTCTAGTATTTCAAGACTATATTGCTTGAGGACAAGCAACGCTCAAGTGTGGGAATATTTGATAATGTTAAAAACGAACATATATTTCATAGCATTATCCCTCAAGAAAGACAAGCTTTTAGTTGCGATTGTTTTATTTACAAGTGATATTCGTTTAAATAATAAAAGGTGAAGATAAAAGACAGATTCGACGAATTGAAGACGCAAACGACCAAAAAGCTCAAAAGTACAAAATACAATCAAAGAGGTTCCAATTATTGATAAGAAACGTCTCAGAATTACAAAAGTACAAGATTCAAAACGCAAAGTACAAGATATTAAATTGTACGCAAGGACGTTTGAAAATTCGGAACCGGGACCAGAGTCAACTCTCAACGCTCGACGCAACGGACTAAAAATTACAAGTCAACTATGCACATGAATATAATATAATATATAATTAATTCTTAAAATTAATATATATATTATATTATATTATAAAACCGTCGGCATAAAAAAACAAAGACTTTTGAGCCTCCCCAGCTGGCCATGCGATCGCATGGCCTTGAAGGGCAAAGCCCATGCGATCGCATGAGCCCTTTTTCCAGGCCTGTCCTATAAAGTTCGCGAGTTTTGGACGCAAAAACACACATCTTTTTCTTCTCCTCATTCAACGTATAATATTTATATTTATATTTTAATTTTAATTTTAATTTTAATTTATAATAATAAGGGTGTGTTAGCGAATGTTGTAAGGGTGTAAGTCGAAATTCTGTCCGTGTAACGCTACGCTATTTTTAATCATTGTAAGTTATGTTCAACCTTTTTAATTTAATGTCTCGTAGCTAAGTTATTATTATGCTTATTTAATCCGAAGTAATCATGATGTTGGGCTAAAAATATTAAAATTGGGTAATTGGGCTTTGTACCATAATTGGGGTTTGGACAAAAGAACGACACTTGTGGAAATTAGACTATGGGCTATTAATGGGCTTTATATTTGTTTAACTAAATGATAGTTTGTTAATGTTAATATAAAGATTTACAATTGGGCGTCCCTATAAATAACCATTTACACTCGATCGGACACGATGGGCGGGGTATTTATATGTACGAATAATCGTTCATTTAACTGGACACGGGAATGGATTAATAGCCACTAGAATTATTAAAACAGGGGTGAAATTATGTACAAGGACACTTGGCATAATTGATAACAAAGTATTAAAACCTTGGGTTACACTCAGTCGACATCCTGGTGTAATTATTAAACAAAGTATTAAAATCTTGTTACAGTTTAAGTCCCCAATTAGTTGGAATATTTAACTTCGGGTATAAGGATAATTTGACGAGGATACTCGCACTTTATATTTATGACTGATGGACTGTTATGGACAAAAACCAGACGGACATATTAAATAATCCAGGACAAAGGACAATTAACCCATGGGCATAAAACTAAAATTAACACGTCAAACATCATGATTACGGAAGTTTAAATAAGCATAATTCTTTTATTTCATATTTAATTTCCTTTATTTTATATTTAATTGCACTTCTAATTATCGCACTTTTATTTTTTGTTATTGTATTTAATTGCACTTTTAATTATCGTACTTTTTAATTATCGCAAGTTTATTTTATCGCACTTTTATTTATTGCAATTTCATTATCGTTATTTACTTTACGCTTTAAATTAAGTATTTTATTTATTTAATATTTTACATTTGGTTTTAACTGCGACTAAAGTTTTAAAATCGACAAACCGGTCATTAAACGGTAAAAACCCCCCCTTTAAAATAATAATATTACTTATATATATATTCGTATTTTTATAAATTAAACTAATATAGCGTTAAGCTTTGATTAAAAGATTCCCTGTGGAACGAACCGGACTTACTAAAAACTACACTACTGTACGATTAGGTACACTGCCTATAAGTGTTGTAGCAAGGTTTAAGTATATCCATTCAATAAATAAATAAATATCTTGTGTAAAATTGTATCGTATTTAATAGTATTTCTGAAATGTCCCGTTCTTATTGATTAAAAACGTTCCATATTAATTGATTTCGTTGCGAGGTTTTGACCTCTATATGAGACGTTTTTCAAAGACTGCATTCATTTTTAAAACAAACCATAACCTTTATTTCATAGATAAAGGTTTTAAAAAGCTTTACGTAGATTATCAAATAATGATAATCTAAAATATCCTGTTTACACACGACCATTACATAATGGTTTACAATACAAATATGTTACAACAAAATAAGTTTCTTGAATGCAGTTTTTACACAATATCATACAAGTATGGACTCCAAATCTTGTCCTTATTTAAGTATGCGACAGCGGAAGCTCTTAATAATCACCTGAGAATAAACATGCTTAAAACGTCAACAAAAATGTTGGTGAGTTATAGGTTTAACCTATATATATAAAATCATAATAATAGACCACAAGATTTCATATTTCAATACACATCCCATACATAGAGATAAAAATCATTCATATGGTGAACACCTGGTAACCGACAATAACAAGATGCATATATAAGAATATCCCCATCATTCCGGGACACCCTTCGGATATGATATAAATTTCGAAGTACTAAAGCATCCGGTACTTTGGATGGGGTTTGTTAGGCCCAATAGATCTATCTTTAGGATTCGCGTCAATTAGGGTGTCTGTTCCCTAATTCTTAGATTACCAGACTTAATAAAAAGGGGCATATTCGATTTCGATAATTCAACCATAGAATGTAGTTTCACATACTTGTGTCTATTTTGTAAATCATTTATAAAACCTGCATGTATTCTCATCCCAAAAATATTAGATTTTAAAATTGGGACTATAACTCACTTTCACAGATTTTTACTTCGTCGGGAAGTAAGACTTGGCCACTGGTTGATTCACGAACCTATAACAATATATACATATATATCAAAGTATGTTCAAAATATATTTACAACACTTTTAATATATTTTGATGTTTTAAGTTTATTAAGTCAGCTGTCCTCGTTAGTAACCTACAACTAGTTGTCCACAGTTAGATGTACAGAAATAAATCGATAAATATTATCTTGAATCAATCCACGACCCAGTGTATACGTATCTCAGTATTGATCACAACTCAAACTATATATATTTTGGAATCAACCTCAACCCTGTATAGCTAACTCCAACATTCACATATAGAGTGTCTATGGTTGTTCCGAAATATATATAGATGTGTCGACATGATAGGTCGAAACATTGTATACGTGTCTATGGTATCTCAAGATTACATAATATACAATACAAGTTGATTAAGTTATGGTTGGAATAGATTTGTTACCAATTTTCACGTAGCTAAAATGAGAAAAATTATCCAATCTTGTTTTACCCATAACTTCTTCATTTTAAATCCGTTTTGAGTGAATCAAATTGCTATGGTTTCATATTGAACTCTATTTTATGAATCTAAACAGAAAAGTATAGGTTTATAGTCGGAAAAATAAGTTACAAGTCATTTTTGTAAAGGTAGTCATTTCAGTCGAAAGAACGACGTCTAGATGACCATTTTAGAAAACATACTTCCACTTTGAGTTTAATCATAATTTTTGGATATAGTTTCATGTTCATAATAAAAATCATTTTCTCAGAATAACAACTTTAAAATCAAACTTTATCATAGTTTTTAATTAACTAACCCAAAACAGCCCGCGGTGTTACTACGACGGCGTAAATCCGGTTTTACGGTGTTTTTCGTGTTTCCAGGTTTTAAATCATTAAGTTAGCATATCATATAGATATAGAACATGTGTGTAGTTAATTTTAAAAGTTAAGTTAGAAGGATTAACTTTTGTTTGCGAACAAGTTTAGAATTAACTAAACTATGTTCTAGTGATTACGAGTTTAAACCTTCGAATAAGATAGCTTTATATGTATGAATCGAATGATGTTATGAACATCATTACTACCTTAAGTTCCTTGGATAAACCTACTGGAAAAGAGAAAAATGGATCTAGCTTCAACGGATCCTTGGATGGCTCAAAGTTCTTGAAGCAGAATCATGACACGAAAACAAGTTCAAGTAAGATCATCACTTGAAATAAGATTGTTATAGTTATAGAAATTGAACCAAAGTTTGAATATGATTATTAACTTGTATTAGAATGATAACATACTGTAAGAAACAAAGATTTCTTGAGGTTGGATGATCACCTTACAAGATTGGAAGTGAGCTAGCAAACTTGAAAGTATTCTTGATTTTATGTAACTAGAACTTGTAAAATATATGAAGAACACTTAGAACTTGAAGATAGAACTTGAGAGAGATCAATTAGATGAAGAAAATTGAAGAATGAAAGTGTTTGTAGGTGTTTTTGGTCGTTGGTGTATGGATTAGATATAAAGGATATGTAATTTTGTTTTCATGTAAATAAGTCATGAATGATTACTCATATTTTTGTAATTTTATGAGATATTTCATGCTAGTTGCCAAATGATGGTTCCCACATGTGTTAGGTGACTCACATGGGCTGCTAAGAGCTGATCATTGGAGTGTATATACCAATAGTACATACATCTAAAAGTTGTGTATTGTACGAGTACGAATACGGGTGCATACGAGTAGAATTGTTGATGAAACTGAACGAGGATGTAATTGTAAGCATTTTTGTTAAGTAGAAGTATTTTGATAAGTGTCTTGAAGTCTTTCAAAAGTGTATGAATACATATTAAAACACTACATGTATATACATTTTAACTGAGTCGTTAAGTCATCGTTAGTCGTTACATGTAAATGTTTTTTTGAAACCTTTAGGTTAATGATCTTGTTGAATGTTGTTAACCCATTGTTTATTATAACAAATGAGATGTTAAATTGTTATATTATCATGATATTATGATATATAATATATCTCAGTATGATGTATATACAGTTAAATGTCGTTACAACGATAATCGTTACATATGTGTCTCGTTTCGAAATCATTAAGTTAGTAGTCTTATTTTTACATATGTATTTCATTGTTAATACACTTAATAATATATTTACTTATCATTTAACATAATTAACCAAGTGTATCAATATCTTAATATGATTCATATGTACCTAGTAAGACGTTGTTATAACGATAATCGTTATATATATCGTTTTCGAGTTTCTTAAATTAATAGTCTCATTTTTATGTATATAACTCATTGTTAAAATACCTAATGAGATAAATACTTATAATAAAAACATGTTAACTATATATATAACCATATATATGTCATCGTATAGTTTTTACAAGTTTTAACGTTCGTGAATCACCGGTCAACTTGGGTGGTCAATTGTCTATATGAAACATATTTCAATTAATCAAGTCTTAACAAGTTTGATTGCTTAACATGTTGGAAACATTTAATCATGTAAATATCAATCTCAATTAATATATATAAACATGGAAAAGTTCGGGTCACTACAGTACCTACCCGTTAAATAAATTTCGTCCCAAAATTTTAAGCTGTTGAAGGTGTTGACGAATCTTCTGGAAATAGATGCGGGTATTTCTTCTTCATCTGATCTTCACGCTCCCAGGTGAACTCGGGTCCTCTACGAGCATTCCATCGAACCTTAACAATTGGTATCTTGTTTTGCTTAAGTCTTTTAACCTCACGATCCATTATTTCGACGGGTTCTTCGATGAATTGAAGTTTTTCGTTGATTTGGATTTCATCTAATGGAATAGTGAGATCTTCTTTAGCAAAACATTTCTTCAAATTCGAGACGTGGAAAGTGTTATGTACAGTACGAGTTGTTGAGGTAACTCAAGTCGGTAAGCTACTGGTCCGACACGATCAATAATCTTGAATGGTCCAATATACCTTGGATTTAATTTCCCTCGTTTACCAAATCGAACAACGCCTTTCCAAGGTGCAACTTTAAGCATGACCATCTCTCCAATTTCAAATTCTATATCTTTTCTTTTAATATCAGCGTAGCTCTTTTGTCGACTTTGGGCGGTTTTCAACCGTTGTTGAATTTGGATGATCTTCTCGGTAGTTTCTTGTATAATCTCCGTATAATCTCCGGACCCGTAATCTGTCTATCCCCCACTTCACTCCAACAAATCGGAGACCTGCACTTTCTACCATAAAGTGCTTCAAACGGTGCCATCTCAATGCTTGAATGGTAGCTGTTGTTGTAGGAAAATTCTGCTAATGGTAGATGTCGATCCCAACTGTTTCTGAAATCAATAACACATGCTCGTAGCATATCTTCAAGCGTTTGTATCGTCCTTTCGCTCTGCCCATCAGTTTGTGGATGATAGGCAGTACTCATGTCTAGACGAGTTCCTAATGCTTGCTGTAATGTCTGCCAGAATCTTGAAATAAATCTGCCATCCCTATCAGAGATAATAGAGATTGGTATTCCATGTCTGGAGATGACTTCCTTCAAATACAGTCGTGCTAACTTCTCCATCTTGTCATCTTCTCTTATTGGCAGGAAATGTGCTGATTTGGTGAGACGATCAACTATTACCCAAATAGTATCAAAACCACTTGCAGTCCTTGGCAATTTAGTGATGAAATCCATGGTAATGTTTTCCCATTTCCATTCCGGGATTTCGGGTTGTTGAAGTAGACCTGATGGTTTCTGATGCTCAGCTTTGACCTTAGAACACGTCAAACATTCTCCTACGTATTTAGCAACATCGGCTTTCATACCCGGCCACCAAAAATGTTTCTTGAGATCTTTGTACATCTTCCCCGTTCCAGGATGTATTGAGTATCTGGTTTTATGAGCTTCTCTAAGTACCATTTCTCTCATATCTCCAAATTTTGGTACCCAAATCCTTTCAGCCCTATACCGGGTTCCATCTTCCCGAATATTAAGATGCTTCTCCAATCCTTTGGGTATTTCATCCTTTAAATTTCCCTCTTTTAAAACTCCTTGTTGCGCCTCCTTTATTTGAGTAGTAAGGTTATTATGAATCATTATATTCATAGATTTTACTCGAATGGGTTCTTTGTCCTTCCTGCTCAAGGCATCGGCTACCACATTTGCCTTCCCCAGGTGGTAACGAATCTCAAAGTCGTAATCATTCAATAATTCAATCCACCTACGCTGCCTCATATTCAGTTGTTTCTGATTAAATATGTGTTGAAGACTTTTGTGGTCGGTATATATAATACTTTTGACCCCATATAAGTAGTGCCTCCAAGTCTTTAATGCAAAAACAACTGTGCCTAATTCCAAATCATGCGTCGTATAATTTTGTTCGTGAATCTTCAATTGTCTAGACGCATAAGCAATCACCTTCGTTCGTTGCATTAATACACAACCGAGACCTTGCTTTGATGCGTCACAATAAATCACAAAATCATCATTCCCTTCAGGCAATGACAATATAGGTGTCGTAGTTAGCTTTTTCTTCAATAACTGAAACGCTTTCTCTTGTTCATCATTCCATGCAAATTTCTTCCCTTTATGCGTTAATACAGTCAAGGGTTTTGCTATTCTGGAAAAGTATTGGATGAACCTTCTGTAGTAACCGGCTAGTCCTAAAAACTGGCGTATGTGTTTCGGAGTTTTCGGGGTTTCCCACTTTTCAACAGTTTCTATCTTTGCCGGATCCACCTTAATACCTTCTTTGTTCACTATGTGACCGAGGAATTGAACTTCTTCCAACCAAAATGCACACTTTGAAAACTTAGCGTACAATTCTTCTTTCCTCAATACTTCTAACACCTTTCTCAAATGTTCACCGTGTTCTTGGTCATTCTTTGAGTAAATAAGTATGTCATCAATGAAAACAATGACAAACTTGTCAAGGTATGGTCCACACACTCGGTTCATAAGGTCCATGAACACAGCTGGTGCATTAGTTAAACCAAACGGCATGACCATAAACTCGTAATGACCGTAACGTGTTCTGAAAGCAGTCTTTGGAATATCATCTTCTTTCACCCGCATTTGATGATACCCGGAACGTAAGTCAATCTTTGAATAAACAGACGAGCCATGTAGTTGATCAAATAAGTCGTCGATTCTCGGTAGTGGGTAGCGGTTCTTGATGGTAAGTTTGTTCAACTCTCGGTAGTCGATACACAACCTGAATGTACCATCTTTCTTCTTGACAAACAAAACAGGAGCTCCCCACGGTGATGTGCTTGGTCGAATGAAACCATGCTCTAAAAGTTCTTGTAATTGGCTTTGCAGTTCTTTCATCTCGCTGGGTGCGAGTCTGTAAGGAGCACGAGCTATTGGTGCAGCTCCTGGTACAAGATCTATTTGAAATTCAACGGATCGATGTGGGGGTAATCCCGGTAATTCTTTCGGAAATACATCGGGAAATTCTTTTGCAATGGGAACATCATTGATGCTCTTTTCTTCAGTTTGTACTTTCTCGACGTGTGCTAGAACAGCATAGCAACCTTTTCTTATTAGTTTTTGTGCCTTCAAATTACTAATAAGATGTAGCTTCGTGTTGCCCTTTTCTCCGTACACCATTAAGGGTTTTCCTTTTTCTCGTATAATGCGAATTGCATTTTTGTAACAGACGATCTCTGCTTTCACTTCTTTCAACCAGTCCATACCGATTATCACATCAAAACTTCCTAACTCTACTGGTATCAAATCAATCTTAAATGTTTCGCTAACCAGTTTAATTTCTCGATTCCGACATATATTATCTGCTGAAATTAATTTACCATTTGCTAATTCGAGTAAAAATTTACTATCCAAAGGCGTCAATGGACAACTTAATTTAGCACAAAAATCTCTACTCATATAGCTTCTATCCGCACCCGAATCAAATAAAACGTAAGCAGATTTATTATCAATAAGAAACGTACCCGTAACAAGCTCCGGGTCTTCCTGTGCCTCTGCCGCATTAATATTGAAAACTCTTCCGCGGCCTTGTCCATTCGTGTTCTCCTGGTTCGGGCAATTTCTAATAATGTGGCCCGGTTTTCCACATTTATAACAAACTACATTGGCATAACTTGCTCCGACACTACTTGCTCCGCCATTACTCGTTCCGACACCATTTGTTCCTTTCGTTCTATTAACCCCTGGTCCGTAGACCTCACACTTCGCCGCGCTATGACCATTTCTTTTACACTTGTTGCAAAATTTGGTGCAGAACCCCGAGTGATACTTTTCACACCTTTGGCATAGCTGCTTCTGATTGTTGTTGTTGTTGCGGTTATTATTGTTGTTGGGATGATTGTTGTAGTTGCTGTTGCTGTTGTTGTTGTTGTTATTGTTGGGCCGTTTGTTGTAGTTGCGATTGATGTTGCGATTGTTGGGATAATTGTTGCGATTATTGTTGTAATTGCTGTTGTTGTATTGGTAATTCTTATCACTGTTTTCCTCCCACTTTCTTTTAACTTGCTTCACATTGGCCTCTTCAGCAGTCTGTTCTTTAATTCTTTCTTCAATCTGGTTCACTAGTTTGTGAGCCATTCTACATGCCTGTTGTATAGAGGCGGACTCGTGTGAACTTATATCTTCTTGGATTCTTTCCGGTAATCCTTTCACAAATGCGTCGATCTTCTCTTCCTCATCTTCGAATGCTCCCGGACACAATAGGCACAATTCTGTGAATCGTCTTTCGTACGTGGTAATATCAAATCCTTGGGTTCGTAACCCTCTAAGTTCTGTCTTGAGCTTATTGACCTCGGTTCTGGGACGGTACTTCTCGTTCATCAAGTGCTTGAATGCTGACCACGGTAGTGCGTACGCATCGTCTTGTCCCACTTGCTCTAGATAGGTATTCCACCATGTTAACGCAGAACCTGTGAAGGTATGCGTAGCGTACTTCACTTTGTCCTCTTCAGTACACTTACTTATGGCAAACACCGATTCGACCTTCTCGGTCCACCGTTTCAATCTGATCGGTCCTTCGGTTCCATCAAATTCCAAAGGTTTGCAGGCAGTGAATTCTTTATAGGTGCATCCTACACGATTTCCTGTACTGCTAGATCCAAGGTTATTGTTGGTATGTAGCGCAGCCTGTACTGCGGCTATGTTTGAAGCTAGAAAAGTACGGAATTCTTCTTCATTCATATTCATGGTGTGTCGAGTAGTCGGTGCCATTTCCTTCAAAATAGTCAAATGGAACAAGTTAATCATACAGAATATTAAGAGTAGTTAATAGTATTTCGTAGCATAATATGAACTCATTTATAAAAACTTTTTCTTCATATTAGCGTTTTATAAGTTTAAATTCGGGTAGTACCTACCCGTTAAGTTCATACTTAATAGCTAATATACAATTCAACTACTACAATTCTATATGAAAAACTGATTATAATAATATTTCGCGTTCAAACTTTTATACAATATTTTACAAACTTACAATACCGCTTATTTTACATAAAGCATGAAATATAGCACACAATAACTTTGATACAAGATAGTTGTGAAGATAATTCTAGCTAGTACACAAGTCGTTCAGCAAAGGCAATAAAGACACGTAATTCATACGTCCAGAAACAAGTCATGCATTCTGGTTTTACTAGGACTACTTCCCATCCTTGGTCTTGTGCAACATAACCGTTATGGCCGTTGATAAGACAGCGTGTTATAACGTCGTCAAAGGGACGAGGGTTACGTAATGTCCAACAGTCCCGTAATAATCTAAAAACCTCATTTCTTACCCCAATTACCGACTCCGTCACTTGTGGAAACGTTTTGTTTAATAGTTGTAGCCCGATGTTCTTGTTCTCACTTTGGTGAGAAGCGAACATTACTAATCCGTAAGCATAACATGCTTCTTTATGTTGCATGTTAGCCGCTTTTTCTAAATCACGAAGTCCAATATTCGGATATATTGAGTCAAAATAATTTCTTAACCCGTTGCGTAAAATAGCATTTGGGTTCCCCGCAATATATGCGTCAAAGTAAACACATCGTAACTTATGGGTTTTCCAATGTGATATCCCCCATCTTTCAAAGGAAAGTCTCTTATAAACCAAGACATTCTTGGAACGTTCTTCGAATGTCTTACAAACTGATCTCGCCTTAAATAGTTGTGCCGAGGAATTCTGGCCGACTCTAGACAAGATTTCATCAATCATGTCTCCGGGTAGGTCTCTTAAAATATTGGGTTGTCTATCCATTTTGTGTTTTTAAACTGTAAAATAGACAAGAGTTAGATTCATAAAAAAAATACTTTTTAATACAAGCAATTTTTACATATATCATAAAGCATAAGAACACTATATTACATATATTACACCACACGAATACAACTATCTTATTCCGACTCGCTCGTTTCTTCTTCTTCGGTTTTGGTTCGTTTTGCCAAGTTTCTAGGGATATATGATGTTCCCCTAATACGAGCCGTCGTTGTCCACATTGGTTTAGAAAAACCTGGTGGTTTAGAGGTTCCCGGGTCATTGTTACAACTTAAGAACTTCGGGGGTTGACGATACATATAAAGTTCATCGGGGTTGGAATTAGATTTCTCTATTTTTATGCCCTTTCCCTTATTATTTTCTTTTGCCTTTTTAAATTCAGTTGGGGTAATTTCTATAACGTCATTGGAATTCTCGTCGGAATCCGATTCATCGGAGAATTGGTAATCCTCCCAATATTTTGCTTCCTTGGCGGAAACACCATTGACCATAATTAACCTTGGTCGGTTGGTTGAGGATTCTCTTTTACTTAACCGTTTTATTATTTCCCCCACCGGTTCTATTTCTTCTTCCGGTTCCGATTCTTCTTCCGGTTCCGACTCCTCTTCCGGTTCCTCTTCGGGAACTTGTGAATCAGTCCACGAATCATTCCAATTTACATTTGACTCTTCATTATTATTAGGTGAGTCAATGGGACTTGTTCTAGAGGTAGACATCTATCACATAATATCAAACACGTTAAGAGATTAATATATCACATAATATTCATATGTTAAAAATATATAGTTTCCAACAAAAATGTTAAGCAATCATTTTTAAAGAAAACACGGTCGAAGTCCAGACTCACTAATGCATCCTAACAAACTCGATAAGACACACTAATGCAAATTTTCTGGTTCTCTAAGACCAACGCTCGGATACCAACTGAAATGTCCCGTTCTTATTGATTAAAAACGTTCCATATTAATTGATTTCGTTGCGAGGTTTTGACCTCTATATGAGACGTTTTTCAAAGACTGCATTCATTTTTAAAACAAACCATGACCTTTATTTCATAGATAAAGGTTTTAAAAAGCTTTACGTAGATTATCAAATAATGATAATCTAAAATATCCTGTTTACACACGACCATTACATAATGGTTTACAATACAAATATGTTACAACAAAATAAGTTTCTTGAATGCAGTTTTTACACAATATCATACAAGTATGGACTCCAAATCTTGTCCTTATTTAAGTATGCGACAGCGGAAGCTCTTAATAATCACCTGAGAATAAACATGCTTAAAACGTCAACAAAAATGTTGGTGAGTTATAGGTTTAACCTATATATATCAAATCATAATAATAGACCACAAGATTTCATATTTCAATACACATCCCATACATAGAGATAAAAATCATTCATATGGTGAACACCTGGTAACCGACAATAACAAGATGCATATATAAGAATATCCCCATCATTCCGGGACACCCTTCGGATATGATATAAATTTCGAAGTACTAAAGCATCCGGTACTTTGGATGGGGTTTGTTAGGCCCAATAGATCTATCTTTAGGATTCGCGTCAATTAGGGTGTCTGTTCCCTAATTCTTAGATTACCAGACTTAATAAAAAGGGGCATATTCGATTTCGATAATTCAACCATAGAATGTAGTTTCACATACTTGTGTCTATTTTGTAAATCATTTATAAAACCTGCATGTATTCTCATCCCAAAAATATTAGATTTTAAAATTGGGACTATAACTCACTTTCACAGATTTTTACTTCGTCGGGAAGTAAGACTTGGCCACTGGTTGATTCACGAACCTATAACAATATATACATATATATCAAAGTATGTTCAAAATATATTTACAACACTTTTAATATATTTTGATGTTTTAAGTTTATTAAGTCAGCTGTCCTCGTTAGTAACCTACAACTAGTTGTCCACAGTTAGATGTACAGAAATAAATCGATAAATATTATCTTGAATCAATCCACGACCCAGTGTATACGTATCTCAGTATTGATCACAACTCAAACTATATATATTTTGGAATCAACCTCAACCCTGTATAGCTAACTCCAACATTCACATATAGAGTGTCTATGGTTGTTCCGAAATATATATAGATGTGTCGACATGATAGGTCGAAACATTGTATACGTGTCTATGGTATCTCAAGATTACATAATATACAATACAAGTTGATTAAGTTATGGTTGGAATAGATTTGTTACCAATTTTCACGTAGCTAAAATGAGAAAAATTATCCAATCTTGTTTTACCCATAACTTCTTCATTTTAAATCCGTTTTGAGTGAATCAAATTGCTATGGTTTCATATTGAACTCTATTTTATGAATCTAAACAGAAAAGTATAGGTTTATAGTCGGAAAAATAAGTTACAAGTCGTTTTTGTAAAGGTAGTCATTTCAGTCGAAAGAACGACGTCTAGATGACCATTTTAGAAAACATACTTCCACTTTGAGTTTAATCATAATTTTTGGATATAGTTTCATGTTCATAATAAAAATCATTTTCTCAGAATAACAACTTTAAAATCAAACTTTATCATAGTTTTTAATTAACTAACCCAAAACAGCCCGCGGTGTTACTACGACGGCGTAAATCCGGTTTTACGGTGTTTTTCGTGTTTCCAGGTTTTAAATCATTAAGTTAGCATATCATATAGATATAGAACATGTGTGTAGTTAATTTTAAAAGTTAAGTTAGAAGGATTAACTTTTGTTTGCGAACAAGTTTAGAATTAACTAAACTATGTTCTAGTGATTACGAGTTTAAACCTTCGAATAAGATAGCTTTATATGTATGAATCGAATGATGTTATGAACATCATTACTACCTTAAGTTCCTTGGATAAACCTACTGGAAAAGAGAAAAATGGATCTAGCTTCAACGGATCCTTGGATGGCTCGAAGTTCTTGAAGCAGAATCATGACACGAAAACAAGTTCAAGTAAGATCATCACTTGAAATAAGATTGTTATAGTTATAGAAATTGAACCAAAGTTTGAATATGATTATTAACTTGTATTAGAATGATAACATACTGTAAGAAACAAAGATTTCTTGAGGTTGGATGATCACCTTACAAGATTGGAAGTGAGCTAGCAAACTTGAAAGTATTCTTGATTTTATGTAACTAGAACTTGTAAAATATATGAAGAACACTTAGAACTTGAAGATAGAACTTGAGAGAGATCAATTAGATGAAGAAAATTGAAGAATGAAAGTGTTTGTAGGTGTTTTTGGTCGTTGGTGTATGGATTAGATATAAAGGATATGTAATTTTGTTTTCATGTAAATAAGTCATGAATGATTACTCATATTTTTGTAATTTTATGAGATATTTCATGCTAGTTTCCAAATGATGGTTCCCACATGTGTTAGGTGACTCACATGGGCTGCTAAGAGCTGATCATTGGAGTGTATATACCAATAGTACATACATCTAAAAGCTGTGTATTGTACGAGTACGAATACGGGTGCATACGAGTAGAATTGTTGATGAAACTGAACGAGGATGTAATTGTAAGCATTTTTGTTAAGTAGAAGTATTTTGATAAGTGTATTGAAGTCTTTCAAAAGTGTATGAATACATATTAAAACACTACATGTATATACATTTTAACTGAGTCGTTAAGTCATCGTTAGTCGTTACATGTAAATGTTGTTTTGAAACCTTTAGGTTAATGATCTTGTTGAATGTTGTTAACCCATTGTTTATTATAACAAATGAGATGTTAAATTGTTATATTATCATGATATTATGATATATAATATATCTCAGTATGATGTATATACAGTTAAATGTCGTTACAACGATAATCGTTACATATGTGTCTCGTTTCGAAATCATTAAGTTAGTAGTCTTATTTTTACATATGTATTTCATTGTTAATACACTTAATAATATATTTACTTATCATTTAACATAATTAACCAAGTGTATCAATATCTTAATATGATTCATATGTACCTAGTAAGACGTTGTTATAACGATAATCGTTATATATATCGTTTTCGAGTTTCTTAAATTAATAGTCTCATTTTTATGTATATAACTCATTGTTAAAATACCTAATGAGATACATACTTATAATAAAAACATGTTAACTATATATATAACCATATATATGTCATCGTATAGTTTTTACAAGTTTTAACGTTCGTGAATCACCGGTCAACTTGGGTGGTCAATTGTCTATATGAAACATATTTCAATTAATCAAGTCTTAACAAGTTTGATTGCTTAACATGTTGGAAACATTTAATCATGTAAATATCAATCTCAATTAATATATATAAACATGGAAAAGTTCGGGTCACTACAATTTCCTTGTAAAATATAAGCTATTTTATATACACCTCTGCGCATATCAAGTATTTTTGGCGCCGCTGCCGTGGAACGCCGAAGGGAAACGCCACACATATAAAAAAAAATACGCTTTTGTAAAAATACGTTTTAAATATTCAAAAATATAAAAAGAAAACAAAAATATAAATATTTTTAAGAGTTTGTTAAATATTTAAGTTCTATAAAAGTTTCTTTATCTTTATTTTATAAAAATATAAGTTTTATTTAATTTATATAAATAGATTACATAAATATATAAAACGGAAAATTCAAAACAGAAAAAAAAATATAAAAACACTCGGGCCTGCTACTGTAGCAGCCCGTAACCTGGCCCAAAACCTCAGTTCATGCGATCGCATGAGCCCGAAGGCATAAACTCATGCGATCGCATGAGAGTGTCTGACACGCCAACTGCAACCCTAAAACTGCATTTATTACGGTGTATTATTATTATTATTTAATAAACCCTAATTAGGTTTTAATATTTTATTATTTAGTTTAATTTTAGTTTTTAATTTATATTTATTTAAATTAGTTTAATTAAGTTGTAAAATTAATAGTTTTATAAAATAAATAATATAAAAATAATATTTTTATAAAAATTGTAATTTTTACAACTTTTAGTATATTTTTATATTTTGTCCCTTTTTAATTGTTTTAGCGTAACTTTTGTATTTTTCGCTCGTATTTAGTTTTAAGACATAGTTTTTGCCATAGTTATTTTTATTTCTAGATTTTTAGGCTCTGCCGTAAAATCCCTTAAGTGCTTTTTCTTTAGACTAAGATTTAAGTTCTTTAGAATTCTGCGACGCCTTTTTAAGTTTTAGTACCTTTTTAAGATATTGCCATTTGGGATATAGTTTTTCCTGTAAGCTTTAATATTTTTAGACACCTTTTACCTATGTATCAATTATCATTCCAATTAGTAATCTCAATTTGCGATTATAATTTTAAGTTAGTGATAGTAATAAGGTTGGGTTAGTCGAGTTTTTTTTTTTAAGTTTTATAGTCATTTTTTTTTCTTTTTTATTTTTCGACGCCTTTTATTTTTCGATCTTTTCTTTTTCGACCTTTTTCGACGCGCTCTTTTTCTTTCTTATTTCTCGCCATTCTAGTTTTAGGACATAGATTTTTATTCTACTTCTTATCTAAATTTCTTAAAATTACGAAAATTTATTTTAAGTGGTTAAATTGATAGACATCAAAATTTTCTGGTTCGTAGTAATAGTTGGATTTGTACGTGGACTGGGTTATTGGAGCCAAACAGACCAAACGAATCCTGCCCCTCTGCTGCATCTTTTGGCTATTCGAAACGTGGGCAAAATCAGAAAAGTCTATTAATTGGATAACTTATATAATTTTTTCTTTCCTTTTAAAAACTAATAGGATATTCAGTGAATGCACCGAGCAAGACGTTCACCACCTTTTGTACGTTCACCACCTGTAACTCGATCAAGACATCTAGCAAATATTACCGCCGTTGATTTTTCTTTAGAATCGTCATCCAGTCGACCAAGTACTCCAATTCAAATTTCCGATAATCCATTTTTTGAACCCGACCTCACAATCGAGAATCTGAAGAATATTCAGGGACGATTCATAGATCCTGAACCATTAAATTTTCCTCCGGAACCACCAATCATTCAAACAGAGATTGTAGAGGAACGAACCATTAAATCAGAATCCTCTAGTGATTCCGATTCAACAAATTCAATTATGGAGAATCTGGAACCTTTAAGTATGGAAGACCGAATGAGAGCTAAACGCACTAGCCAAGGTCACGCAATTACTCATCCAGACATTAATGCGCCAGATTATGAAATCAAAGGACAAATTCAACACATTGTGACTAATCAATGCCAATTTAGTGGTGCGCCGAAGGAAAATCCAAATGAACATCTTCGTACCTTTAATAGGATCTGCACTCTATTTAAAATCCGAGAAGTGGAGGATGAACAGATATATCTCATGTTATTTCCCTGAACTTTAAAGGGAGAAGCCAAAGATTGGTTGGAATTGTTACCTGAAGGGGCGATCGATACATGGGACGTTTTAGTTGAAAAATTTCTTAAACAATTCTTTCCGGCATCTAAAGCCGTAAGACTTCAAGGAGAAATTGTTACGTTCACACAGAAGCCAAATGAAACTCTATATGAGGCATGGACAAGATTTGGAAAATTATTAAGAGGATGTCCGCAACATGGTTTAGACACCTGTCAAATAGTACAAATATTCTACCAAGGATGCGATGTCACTACAAGAAAAGACATAGATATAGCAGCTGGTGGTTCCATTATGAAGAAAACCGAAACTGATGCTTATAAAATTATTGATAACACTGCTTCCCACTCACATGAGTGGCACCAAGAAAAAGATATCGTTAGATCATCTAAAGCAGCTAGAGCCGATTCTAGCCATGACTTAGATTCCATTTCCACAAAGATAGATGCTGTGGAGAGATGAATGGAAAAGATGACTAAAGATATCCACTCAATACGAATTAGTTGTGAGCAGTGTGGAGGACCACATTTGACAAAATATTGTCTCAGTATTGAATTAACAATGGAACAAAGAGAGAATGTTTCATATCTAAACCAAAGGCCTGGAAATAATTATCAGAATAATTATCAACCGCCAAGACCGATTAACAATCAAAATCAGAATTATAACCGAAATATTCCATACAACAACCAACAAGGTCCTAGCAATCAACAAGTATCCAACAATACTTACAACCAGCAAAGACCTAATTTTCAAAATAAACCACCACAATCCGATGATAAAAAGCCGAATTTAGAAGATATGATGACGAAGCTAGTTGAAACTCAAACGCAGTTTTTCTCATCTCAAAAACAAACTAATGAACAAAATGCTCAAGCATTTAGAAATCAACAAGCTTCTATTCAAAACTTGGAACAAGAAGTAAGTAACCTAGCAAGGTTAAATGGTGAAAGAAAACCGGGAAGTTTATCTAGTGATACAAATGCAAACCCCAGGAATGAAACAGCTAAAGCCATTACCACAAGAAGTGGTACAACACTTAAACCACCTGAAATACCTGTAACTTCTGATGAAGATATTCCTACTCCACAAGAACCACAACCTGATCAAGATAAGGAAAAAGAACCGGTAGTTGAAAAGGTTAATGAGGATAACACAGTTAAGGCTAAACCTTATGTTAAACCATACCAACCACCACTTCCTTACCCGAGTAAAATGAAGAAAGAGAAACTTGAAGCCGAGCAATCCAAATTCTTGGATATGTTTAAACAGATAAATGTAAATCTTCCTTTCATTGATATGATTTCAGGAATGCCTAGATATGCTAAATTCTTGAAAGATCTGATCACGAATAGAAAGAAAATGGAAGAACTCTCGGCTGTTACTATGAATGCTAATTGTTCAGCAGTGCTGTTGAATAATATACCAGAAAAATTATCTGATCCAGGAAGTTTCACAATTCCATATTTTCTGGGTAGTCTTAGTTCAATAGAAGCATTAGCAGACTTAGGTGCTAGTATAAATTTAATGCCGTATTCACTATATACTAAACTAGACCTTGGAGAATTGAAACCAACAAGAATAAGTATACAACTAGCCGATCGATCAATAAAATATCCTAGAGGGATAATGGAGAACATGCTAGTTAAAGTTGATACTTTAGTATTTCCAGTAGATTTTGTTGTTCTGGACATGGAAGAAGATTCTCAAGTTCCTCTCATATTAGGAAGACCATTCTTAAACACGGCTAAAGCAATGATAGACGTGTTTGGTAAGAAACTGACCCTAAGTATAGAGGATGAGAGTGTTACCTTTTCAGTTGATAGAGCAATGCAACAACCACAAACTGCAGATGATACATGTTATTATATTCAAACTATAGATTCACATGCAGAATTGTTAGAAGAATTTCCAGAATTACAAGGAACAGGAGAATGTTCTTTAGGAGAAGGTAATGAACCAATTGATGAAGCTGAAATGTTAGCTACACTTATAGCTAATGGATATGAACCAACAACAGAAGAAATTCAAATGCTAAAAGAAGAAGACAGATATCGATACAAATCATCGATAGAAGAACCTCCGAAATTAGAGTTAAAGCCACTTCCAAACCATTTGGAATACGCTTATTTACATGGTGAATCTGAATTACCTGTAATAATATCGTCTTCTCTTACTGAAAATGAGAAATCACAACTCATTTCTGTGTTGAAAGCTCATAAACCAGCCATTGCATGGAAGATTCATGATATTAAAGGAAGAAGTCCTTCGTATTGCACACATAAAATCCTTATGGAAGAAGGTCATAAAACGTATGTGCAACGCCAACGAAGACTAAATCTGAATATGCAAGATGTAGTTAAAAAAGAAATTATTAAACTGCTAGACGCAGGTCTAATTTATCCAGTTTCTGATAGTCCATGGGTAAGCCCAGTTCAATGCGTGCCTAAGAAGGGTGGCATGACTGTCATTACAAATGAAAAAAATGAGCTTATTCCTACTAGGACTGTAACAGGATGGCGTGTATGTATTGATTATAGAAAATTAAATGACGCCACCAGAAAAGATCACTTTCCCTTACCTTTTATTGATCAAATGTTGGAAAGATTAGCCGGAAATAGTTACTATTGTTTTCTTGATGGTTTTTCCGGATATTTTCGAATTCCAATAGCACCCGAAGATCAAGAGAAAACCACATTCACGTGCCCTTATGGTACTTTTGCTTACAAACGCATGTCATTTGGACTTTGCAACGCCCCTGCAACCTTTCAAAGGTGTATGATGACGATTTTTCACGACATGATAGAAGAATGCATTGAAGTTTTCATGGATGACTTTTCAGTCTTCGGTGATACATTTGAATCATGTCTAGCTAATCTTGAATGAATGCTGATTAGATGCGAACAATCAAATCTAGTACTTAATTGGGAGAAATGCCATTTCATGGTTAAAGAAGACATCGTTCTTGGACATAAAATTTCAAAAGAAGGAATTAAAGTGGATAGAGCTAAAGTATATGTAATTGGTAAACTTCCACATCTCACCAATGTTAGAGGAGTTAGGAGTTTTCTAGGGCATGCCGGTTTTTACCGACGTTTCATAAAAGATTTTTCTAAAATTGCCACTCCTATGAATAAACTCCTAGAAAAGGATGCTCCATTCATCTTTTCAGATGAATGTATCAAATCTTTTAATATTCTTAAAGAGAAACTCACTAATGCGCCGATCATGATAACACCAAATTGGAATCTATCGTTTGAACTAATGTGCGATGCAAGTGATTTTGCAATGGGAGCCATTTTAGGACAAAGGATTGAAAAACGATTTCAACCTATATATTATGCTAGTAAGGCGTTACAAGGAGCACAAACGAACTATACAACTACTGAAAAAGAACTCCTTGCTATTGTCTTTGCTTTTGACAAATTTCGTTCATATCTCGTTCTAGCAAAAACGGTGGTCTATACCGACCATTCTGCTCTTAGATACCTATTTTCGAAACAAGATGCCAAACCAAGATTAATCCGTTAGATCTTACTCTTACAAGAGTTTGATATTGAAATCCGAGATAAAAGAGGAGCAGAAAATCTCGCCGCTGATCATCTTTCTCGTCTTGAAAATCCCGAATTAGAAGTTCTAAATGAATCGGCCATACAAGACAACTTTCCTGATGAATATCTATTGAAGATAGATTATACTGAAATTCCATAGTTTGCAGACTATGCAAACTACTTAGTATGTGGATTCCTTGAAAAAGGATTATCGTACCAAAAACGAAAGAAATTCTTCAGTGATATAAAACACTATTTCTGGGAAGATCCACATTTGTTTAAAAGTTGTCCCGATGGAATAATACGCCGATGTGTATTCGGAGATGAAGCTAGTAAAATTTTAAACCATTGTCACACAGGACCAACAGGAGGGCATTATGGGCCTCAACTAACAGCAAGAAAAGTTTATGATGCTGGATTCTATTGGCCTACAATTTACAAAGACGCTCACCTTCTTTGCAAATCCTGTGATGCTTGTCAAAGGGCCGAAAAAATAAGTCAACGTGATGAAATGCCACAAAATGTCATTCAAGTATGTGAAGTATTTGACATTTGTGGTATTGACTTTATGGGTCCATTTCCAAAATCTCATAATAATCTCTATATTCTCGTCGCCATTGATTATGTATCTAAATGGGCGGAAGCACAAGCTCTCCCAACTAACGATGCACGAGTTGTAGTCAACTTTTTAAAACGTCTTTTTGCAAGGTTTGGAACACCGAAAGCTTTAATAAGTGATCGGGGAACTCATTTCTTTAATAATCAACTTGAGAAAGTTCTTAAAAGATATGGAGTAACTCATAAAATCTCTACCGCATATCATCCACAAACAAGTGAACAAGTTGAAAATACCAACCGAGCTTTAAAACGTATTCTAGAGAAAACCGTAGGATCAAATCCGAAGGAATGGTCCATTAAATTGGAGGATGCACTCTGGGCTTTTAGAACAGCCTACAAAACTCCAATTGGAACCACACCTTTTAGACTCGTTTATGGAAAAGCATGTCATCTTTCAGTAGAAATTGAACACAAAGCATTTTGGGCTTTGAAGACATGTAATCTTGATTTACATGAAGCTGGATGTCTACGATTAAGTCAACTAAACGAATTAGAAGAATTAAGACATGAAGCATACGAAAATTCGTTAATCTATAAAGAAAGAACGAAGAAATGGCATGATAAAAGAATCAGAAGTTCAAAAGAATTTAAAGAAGGAGACAGAGTTCTTCTTTTCAATTCACGATTCAAGCTATTTCCTGGAAAATTGAAATCAAGATGGTCTGGACCATTCATAGTCAAAAGAGTTTTCCCATACGGAACGATAGAATTAATAAATTCAAATGGAATTGAATTTAAAGTTAATGGTCACAGAGTTAAACATTACATAGATAATCCGATGGAAGTCAACAACGAAGTTAATCACAATTTCGATACCACAGCTAACTAAGTGTAGGGAGAATCAAGTCTTTAAAGGATAATATGTATTTCTGTTAGAGTTAGATTTTGTGTTTTCGTGTAGTTCTCGAAAATGGAACCCGAATGGTTTTTCCCTAGCAGACCCTAAAGAACTAGTCTTCTCCTCCCATTCTGAATTTTTATTTTTTTTTAGGTTTTTACGAAATGAAGACTTCCTATGAACTAAACCATGGTCTAATGCTACACTCTTTGATCACTAAACTTAATAATGACACACTTCCGAGTGAAATAGTATCAGTAATCAGAGAAAGATTGGACGGAGTAAGAAAAGAATCCAGATGCGAAGATAATAAGTTACAATTTGGTAAAGGAAAATCAAAATCCGCAGCGAAAAGAAGAGCACGACACCTTGAAAGATGTCACAAATGCGAAAAATGGTCACATGGAGGTAAATGTTCAAATAATCAAACCTATTCAAATACCGAATTTGTTACTTTATGCAGAGATGGACCGTTCATATGTTTAGAAGAAAAAACACTGAATGCTCGAGGTTACGCCTATGTAGCTATGGAAAACCAATTAAACCGACTATCTTATGAATGGGATAGATCATATAACTAAGAATACTATCTCACAGGTAAGTCTGTATAGTTTTTTATTTTTTTTATTTTTATTTTTAACCTTTTGATAATAAACGTTAATTTGTTCGCTATAAAGTATTAAATTGGTATTGAATAAAATTAGGTTTGGAGACCGAAATTATTGATATCATTCAAAAATTTATTACATCACTGGAAATTTAACGTTTATTCTTAAGGTATAAATATCTTTAATCAATCAACCCAAAATATTTCAAAAATTCGTCATGAGTTAAATTAGGTCATGGAACCGAAATTACTTTACCGAAAAGAGGGGCGCATATTTTTGATAATATTTGATTGATTAAAGTGGGATAAAAGCCAAAAAGATTTTTAATTTTATTTTTTTATCATGTTTTAAAATTAATATATAAAAATTAAAATAATATTGTAAACTTTTTAAAATTAATATATTTAAAATTGTAAATATTTGAAAAATTAATCTTTTTAATATAAGTTTGTATGTATAAAAACAAAAATATAATATAAGTTTGGTGTGAATTTATAATATAAATTTTTAAATTTAAGTTTGGTGTTAATTTTTAATTTTATGCATTTTAAATTTAAGTTTGGTGTGAATTTAAAAACAAAAATTTACTTTATTTCGCTAAGTTAAAAATATATTTTTTAAAATTCGTCGTGAGTTGAAGACTAGGTCGTTGAACCGAAATTGCTTTACCCGAGGGAGGGACGAGAACTTTTATTATCATTATTTTTAATCTTATTGAATTAAAGTATGCCAAAAAGATTAAAAAAAACCCAAAAATATTTACTTTTAAAACCGCGCTTTGATTTGACAAATTTTAAAAATTTTGTCAAGAGACAGACTAGGACATCGATCCGAAACACCCTCGCTCCTAAAGGAAAACAAATTTTTAAAATTTAATTAATTATAAGTTTTATAAAGTATAAGGTTTTATAAAAATAAAAAAAAAAGTGAAAACACTGTACCCGGGACTCCATGCGATCGCATGGAGTTTGGCCTTTGGTGCCATGCGATCGCATGGAGGGTAAAATCTGGCCAGAAGCATATTGCTCAGTCGCCTGTTCTTCAACACAAACACACACACATTTACACGAACCAACCCCAAAATCCTCTCTAAAATTCGCCATTTTTCACCGTAATTCGTCATTTTTCTTGCTCTAATCATGCCTAGATTCTCATTTTTCAGCAAAATGGTAAAAATTACACCCCTAAACTCATAAATTTGCTAGTTTTTGTGATAAATTCCAATTTTTTACCTAATGCAATTTTGTTAATTTCTAGTGTAATTACTGTTAAATTGTTAGTATTTTATGCATGTATAACCTAGATTGATGCTATTTAACATGATTTGAAGCCAAAAACTTCAAAATTTTTAGAAATCTAGGGTTTGTGTTCTTGAGTAATTTGGGGCTGTTTGATATAAACAGGTTATGGCCGATTTTTGTCATGAATTATTGCTAAATTGAGTAGTGTAACATGTTTAGATAGTTAAATGATCCAAACATTGATCCTAAACATGATTTTTAGAGATTAAAGTGGACTTTTTAAGTCCAAAATTCATGAACTTGGTTAATTTGATATATTTGCCATTTGAGACTTGTTTAATTATTAGTAATGACTATTTTGACATGTTATTTGAATTAAATGCTTATGAATTTTGTATACATTTTCATATGTGCTTATTTGAAAAGTGTAGAATTGTGAAAAATTGTGAAAATGTGTATATGTTTAATTTTGATTTAACATGTTATAGTGATTGTTTTAAGTTGTTATTTTGCTAACACTAATGCATATTTGGATGCACAAATTTTGTGTTTAATGTGTTTTGCAGAAAGCCGATACTGGAGGTTCAGGAGCATTATCATCTAGACGACCAGCACCAGCACCAGAACCAGAACCAGAAATGCAACACGAACAAGAACCACAACAAGAACCACAACAACAGCCTGATCAGCACATACCTTATTATAATCCGGTACAGTTTGTTGATGAATTCATAGTATTCCCAATGAGGCAGCCAGTAGAATTCCCAACGATTCCTGAGCACACTCTGCATCCTAATCTGAGATTTGATAGGAGATGGAGAGATTACGAGACATATCAAAGGAACAAATTGAAATTGATAAAAAAAATGTAGAGGTGCCAAGTGTAATCGATTGGGGCCCTTTGGAAATGGTCCATCTAACTGACCGTGTTAGACAGCTTTTAGTTCAAAGGTATGGCAGTTCTTCTTTTACAGATTGGGAACGTCTTTTCACCATTCGTAGACCTGTATATAAGGAATGGTGTGTTGAGTTGATGAGTACTGTATCACTTGATACAAATATAGTTAGAATAGATGATAGAAGATTTCTTAGGTTTATCCTTGGCGGTAGGATGTACAGAATGTCCATGCTAGACATGGCCAGGGCTTTACAGATATATACTCCTGGTGAGTTGCTACTACCCGATTGTACAAACTTGATTCATTATGGTGAAAGGGTAGATAGCAACTTTGACGCTGACGCCATTTGGAGGCGTATGTCACATTTTGATGTTTTTACACGAGCAGGAGGACACTCCTATACACATATTGACAGAGCCGAGCTTCGTATTATTCATAGATTTTTGGCTAACTCGATTACACAGAGAGGTCACAATAACGAAAAAATTACCTTACATGATTTATTCTACCTAAAGTGTATTCGGGATCCTAGAAGCTTTGTCAATATCCCTTACTGTGTTGCTTTTTATTTATCTAAAATGGTAGAGGGAATGCAGGAAGGGAGTATAATAGGAGGAGGTATTTTTGTTACTCTCATTGGAGAGTATTTAGGTGTTGATAGGAACCAAGGGGGTCCATTACAGCTTTGTAGAGAACAGGTTAAGCCCTTAGGATTGAAAGTTTATGTGGGTGCTAAGGTATTGAAAAGTAGACGTAACCAGGCAGTACCCTATGAGGGATCTCATCCTCAGGTAGAGAGAGGCTCAGACGAGGAAATGGAGGAGGAGGAAGACATTAGGGATGTCTTTCGAGATGCTATTCTTGACGTCCACGTTCGTATAGATGAGGAAGCAATGACGAACGCGGCCAGACATAGTATGTATGAGCAGTGGAACTCCGAGCGAGTATACGAGGATTATAGGCGACGCCAACACGATAGCTGGTTAGTTCATCAGCACCAAATCATGAGCCAGCTATCATATCAGGTACCAAATAACTATGTACCTACTCGACCTGCTCATTTTCCGCCACACTGCCCCGATATCCGACCACCCTTTAACCGGTATGACTATAACCAAGCCTATCAAAACACCTATAACCAACAATGGAACCCACCTGACGAGATGAACTGGAACCCATATCCAGACTGATTTAGTTCCATTTGGTTATTTATATGATTTTTATGTTTTTATCTTTTTACTTATTCATGTTTAAACTTATGTTATTGAATATACTTATGTAATCTTTATCATTTTTATTATTATTGTGTACTAATATTTCACATTTAGGATTTGAAAGTGGGATATTAAGTCCCATTTCAAATTGCCATGCATGTTTATATTTGTTTGTATGTGTAGTGACCCGAACTTTTCCATGTTTATATATATTAATTGAGATTGATATTTACATGATTAAATGTTTCCAACATGTTAAGCAATCAAACTTGTTAAGACTTGATTAATTGAAATATGTTTCATATAGACAATTGACCACCCAAGTTGACCGGTGATTCACGAACGTTAAAACTTGTAAAAACTATATGATGACATATATATGGATATATATATAGTTAACATGATACTATGATAAGAAACATATCATTAAGTATATTAACAATGAACTACATATGTAAAAACAAGACTACTAACTTAATGATTTTTAAACGAGACATATATGTAACGATTATCGTTGTAAAGACATTTAATGTATATATATCATATTAAGAGATATTCATACATGATAATATCATGATAATATAATAATTTAAAATCTCATTTGATATTATAAACATTGGGTTAACAACATTTAACAAGATCGTTAACCTAAAGGTTTCAAAACAACACTTACATGTAACGACTAACGATGACTTAACGACTCAGTTAAAATGTATATACATGTAGTGTTTTAATATGTATTTATACAATTTTGAAAGACTTCAATACACTTATCAAAATACTTCTACTTAACAAAAATGCTTACAATTACATCCTCGTTCAGTTTCATCAACAATTCTACTCGTATGCACCCGTATTCGTACTCGTACAATACACAGCTTTTAGATGTATGCACTATTGGTATATACACTCCAATGATCAGCTCTTAGCAGCCCATGTGAGTCACCTAACACATGTGGGAACCATCATTTGGCAACTAGCATGAAATATCTCATAAAATTACAAAAATATGAGTAATCATTCATGACTTATTTACATGAAAACAAAATTACATATCCTTTATATCTAATCCATACACCAACGACCAAAAACACCTACAAACACTTTCATTCTTCAATTTTCTTCATCTAATTGATCTCTCTCAAGTTCTATCTTCAAGTTCTAAGTGTTCTTCATAAATTCCAAAAGTTCTAGTTTCATAAAATCAAGAATACTTTCAAGTTTGCTAGCTCACTTCCAATCTTGTAAGGTGATCATCCAACCTCAAGAAATCTTTGTTTCTTACAGTAGGTTATCATTCTAATACAAGGTAATAATCATATTCAAACTTTGGTTCAATTTCTATAACTATAACAATCTTATTTCAAGTGATGATCTTACTTGAACTTGTTTTCGTGTCATGATTCTGCTTCAAGAACTTCGAGCCATCCAAGGATCCATTGAAGCTAGATCCATTTTTCTCTTTTCCAGTAGGTTTATCCAAGAAACTTAAGGTAGTAATGATGTTCATAACATCATTCGATTCATACATATAAAGCTATCTTATTCGAAGGTTTAAACTTGTAATCACTAGAACATAGTTTAGTTAATTCTAAACTTGTTCGCAAACAAAAGTTAATCCTTCTAACTTGAGTTTTAAAATCAACTAAACACATGTTCTATATCTATATGATATGCTAACTTAATGATTTAAAACCTGGAAACACGAAAAACACCGTAAAACCGGATTTACGCCGTCGTAGTAACACCGCGGGCTGTTTTGGGTTAGTTAATTAAAAACTATGATAAACTTTGATTTAAAAGTTGTTATTCTGAGAAAATGATTTTTATTATGAACATGAAACTATATCCAAAAATTATGGTTAAACTCAAAGTGGAAGTATGTTTTCTAAAATGGTCATCTAGACGTCGTTCTTTCGACTGAAATGACTACCTTTACAAAAACGACTTTTAACTTATTTTTCCGACCATAAACCTATACTTTTTCTGTTTAGATTCATAAAATAGAGTTCAATATGAAACCATATCAATTTGATTCACTCAAAACGGATTTAAAATGAAGAAGTTATGGGTAAAACAAGATTGGATAATTTTTCTCATTTTAGCTACGTGAAAATTGGTAACAAATCTATTCCAACCATAACTTAATCAACTTGTATTGTATATTATGTAATCTTGAGATACCATAGACACGTATACAATGTTTCGACCTATCATGTCGACACATCTATATATATTTCGGAACAACCATAGACACTCTATATGTGAATGTTGGAATTAGCTATACAGGGTTGAGGTTGATTCCAAAATATAAATAGTTTGAGTTGTGATCAATACTGAGATACGTATACACTGGGTCGTGGATTGATTCAAGATAATATTTATTGATTTATTTCTGTACATCTAACTGTGGACAACTAGTTGTAGGTTACTAACGAGGACAGCTGACTTAATAAACTTAAAATATCAAAATATATTAAAAGTGTTGTAAATATATTCTGAACATACTTTGATATATATGTATATATTGTTATAGGTTCGTGAATCAACCAGTGGCCAAGTCTTACTTCCCGACGAAGTAAAAATCTGTGAAAGTGAGTTATAGTCCCACTTTTAAAATCTAATATTTTTGGGATGAGAATACATGCAGGTTTTATAAATGATTTACAAAATAGACATAAGTACGTGAAACTACATTCTATGGTTGAATTATCGAAATCGAATATGCCCCTTTTTATTAAGTCTGGTAATCTAAGAATTAGGGAACAGACACCCTAATTGACGCGAATCCTAAAGATAGATCTATTGGGCCTAACAAACCCCATCCAAAGTACCGGATGCTTTAGTACTTCGAAATTTATATCATATCCGAAGGGTGTCCCGGAATGATGGGGATATTCTTATATATGCATCTTGTTAATGTCGGTTACCAGGTGTTCACCATATGAATGATTTTTATCTCTATGTATGGGATGTGTATTGAAATATGAAATCTTGTGGTCTATTATTATGATTTGATATATATAGGTTAAACCTATAACTCACCAACATTTTTGTTGACGTTTTAAGCATGTTTATTCTCAGGTGATTATTAAGAGCTTCCGCTGTCGCATACTTATATAAGGACGAGATTTGGAGTCCATGCTTGTATGATATTGTGTAAAAACTGCATTCAAGAAACTTATTTTGTTGTAACATATTTGTATTGTAAACCATTATGTAATGGTCGTGTGTAAACAGGATATTTTAGATTATCATTATTTGATAATCTACGTAAAGCTTTATAAAACCTTTATCTATGAAATAAAGGTTATGGTTTGTTTTAAAAATGAATGCAGTCTTTGAAAAACGTCTCATATAGAGGTCAAAACCTCGCAACGAAATCAATTAATATGGAACGTTTTTAATCAATAAGAACGGGACATTTCAGTTGGTATCCGAGCGTTGGTCTTAGAGAACCAGAATTTTGCATTAGTGTGTCTTATCGAGTTTGTTAGGATGCATTAGTGAGTCTGGACTTCGACCGTGTTTACTTGAAAAATGATTGCTTAACAAATTTTGTTGGAAACTATATATTTTTAACATGTGAATATTATGTGATATATTAATCTCTTAACGCGTTTGATATTATGTGATAGATGTCTACCTCTAGAACAAGTCCCATTGACTCACCTAATAATAATGAAGAGTCAAATGTAAATTGGAATGATTCGTGGACTGATTCACAAGTTCCCGAAGAGGAACCGGAAGAAGAGTCGGAACCGGAAGAAGAATCGGAACCGGAAGAAGAATCGGAACCGGATGAAGAAATAGAACCGGTGGGGGAAATAATAAAACGGTTAAGTAAAAGAAAATCCTCCACCAACCGACCAAGGTTAATTATGGTCAATGGTGTTTCTGCCAAGGAAGCAAAATATTGGGAGGATTACCAATTCTTCGATGAATCGGATTCCGACGAGAATTCCGATGATGTTATAGAAATTACCCCAACTGAATTTAAAAAGGCAAAAGAAAATAATAAGGGAAAGGGCATAAAAATAGAGAAATCTAATTCCAACCCCGATGAACTTTATATGTATCGTCAACCCCCGAAGTCCTTAAGTTGTAACAATGACCCGGGAACCTCTAAACCACCAGGTTTTTCTAAACCAATGTGGATTACGACGGCTCGTATTAGGGGAACATCTTATATCCCTAGAAACTTGGCAAAACGAACCAAAACCGAAGAAGAAGAAACAAGCGAGTCGGAATAAGATAGTTGTATTCGTGTGGTGTAATATATGTAATATAGTGTGCTTATGCTTTATGATATATGTAAAAATTGTTTGTATTAATAAGTATTTTTTTTTTATGAATCTAACTCTTGTCTATTTTACAGTATAAAAACACAAAATGGATAGACAACCCAATATTTTAAGAGACCTACCCGGAGACATGATTGATGAAATCTTGTCTAGAGTCGGTCAGAATTCTTTGGCACAACTATTTAAGGCGAGATCAGTTTGTAAGACATTCGAAGAACGTTCCAAGAATGCCTTGGTTTATAAAAGGCTTTCGTTCGAAAGATGGGGGATATCACATTGGGAAATCCATAAGTTACGATGTGTTTACTTTGACGCATATATTGCGGGGAACCCAAATGCTATTTTACGCAATGGGTTAAGAAATTAGTTTGACTCAATATATCCGAATATTGGACTTCGTGATTTAGAAAAAGCGGCTAACATGCAACATAAAGAAGCATGTTATGCTTACGGATTAGTAATGTTCGCTTCTCACCAAAGTGAGAACAAGAACATCGGGCTACAACTATTAAACAAAACGTTCCCACAAGTGACGGAGTCGGTAATTGGGGTAAGAAATGAGGTTTTTAGATTGTTACGGGACTGTTGGACATTACGTAACCCTCGCCCCTTTGACGACGTTACAACACGCTGTCTTATCAACGGCCATAACGGTTATGTTCCACAAGACCAAGGATGGGAAGTAATCCTAGTAAAACCAGAATGCATGACTTGTTTCTGGACGTATGAATTACGTGTCTTTATTGCCTTTGCTGAACGACTTGTGTACTAGCTAGAATTATCTTCACAACCATCTTGTATCAAATTTATTGTGTGCTATATTTCATGCTATATGTAAAATAAGCGGTATTGTAAGTTTGTAAAATGTTGTGTAAAAGTTTGAACGCGAAATATTATTATAATCAGTTTTTCATATAGAATTGTAGTAGTTGAATTGTATATTAGCTACTAAGTATGAACTTAACGGGTAGGTACTACCCGAATTTAAACTTATAAAACGCTAATATGAAGAAAAAGCTTTTATAAATGAGTTCATATTATGCTACGAAATACTATTAACTACTCTTAATATTCTGTATGATTAACTTGTTCCATTTAACTATTTTGAAGGAAATGGCACCGACTACTCGACACACCGTGAATATGAATGAAGAGGAATTCCGTACTTTTCTAGCTTCAAACATAGCCGCAGTACAGGCTGCGCTACATACCAACAATAACCTTGGATCTAGCAGTACAGGAAATCGTGTAGGATGCACCTACAAAGAATTCACTGCCTGCAAACCTTTGGAATTTGATGGAACCGAAGGACCGATCGAATTGAAACGGTGGACCGAGAAGGTCGAATCGGTGTTTGCCATAAGTAAGTGTACTGAAGAGGACAAAGTAAAGTACGCTACGCATACCTTCACAGGTTCTGCGTTAACATGGTGGAATACCTATCTAGAGCAAGTGGGACAAGACGATGCGTACGCACTACCGTGGTCAGCATTCAAGCACTTGATGAACGAGAAGTACCGTCCCAGAACCGAGGTCAATAAGCTCAAGACAGAACTTAGAGGGTTACGAACCCAAGGATTTGATATTACCACGTACGAAAGACGATTCACGGAATTGTGCCTATTGTGTCCGGGAGCATTCGAAGATGAGGAAGAGAAGATCGACGCGTTTGTGAAAGGATTACCGGAAAGAATCCAAGAAGATATAAGTTCACACGAGCCCGCCTCCATACAACAGGCATGTAGAATGGCTCACAAACTCGTGAACCAGATTGAAGAAAGAATTAAAGAACAGACTGCTGAAGAGGCCAATGTGAAGCAAGTCAAAAGAAAGTGGGAGGAAAACGGTGATAAGAATCACCAATACAACAACAACAGTAATTACAACAATAATCGCAACAATTATCCCAACAATCGCAACATCAATCGCAACTACAACAAACGGCCCAACAACAACAACAACAACAACAACAGCTACAACAATCATCCCAACAACAATAATAACCGCAACAACAACAACGATCAGAAGCAGCTATGCCAAAGGTGTGAAAAGTATCACTCGGGGTTCTGCACCAAATTTTGCAACAAGTGTAAAAGAAATGGTCATAGCGCGGCGAAGTGTGATGTCTACGGACCAGGGGTTAACAGAACGAAAGGAACAAATGGTGTCGGAACGAGTAATGGCGGAGCAAGTAGTGTCGGAGCAAGTTATGCCAATGTAGTTTGTTATAAATGTGGAAAACCAGGCCACATTATTAGAAATTGCCCGAACCAGGAGAACACGAATGGACAAGGCCGCGGAAGAGTTTTCAATATTAATGCGGCAGAGGCACAGGAAGACCCGGAGCTTGTTACGGGTACGTTTCTTATTGACAATAAATCTGCTTACTTTTTATTTGATTCGGGTGCAGATAGAAGCTATATGAGTAGAGATTTTTGTGCTAAATTAAGTTGTCCATTGACGCCTTTGGATAGTAAATTTTTACTCGAATTAGCAAATGGTAAATTAATTTCAGCAGATAATATATGTCGGAATCGAGAAATTAAACTGGTTAGCGAAACATTTAAGATTGATTTGATACCAGTAGAGTTAGGGAGTTTTGATGTGATAATCGGTATGGACTGGTTGAAAGAAGTGAAAGCAGAGATCGTTTGTTACAAAAATGCAATTCGCATTATACGAGAAAAAGGAAAACCCTTAATGGTGTACGGAGAAAAGGGCAACACGAAGCTACATCTTATTAGTAATTTGAAGGCACAAAAACTAATAAGAAAAGGTTGCTATGCTGTTCTAGCACACGTCGAGAAAGTACAAACTGAAGAAAAGAGCATCAATGATGTTCCCGTCGCAAAAGAATTTCCTGATGTATTTCCGAAAGAATTACCGGGATTACCCCCACATCGATCCGTTGAATTTCAAATAGATCTTGTACCAGGAGCTGCACCAATAGCTCGTGCTCCTTACAGACTCGCACCCAGCGAGATGAAAGAACTACAAAGCCAATTACAAGAACTTTTAGAGCGTGGTTTCATTCGACCAAGCACATCACCGTGGGGAGCTCCTGTTTTGTTTGTCAAGAAGAAAGATGGTACATTCAGGTTGTGTATCGACTACCGAGAGTTGAACAAACTTACCATCAAGAACCGCTACCCACTACCAAGAATCGATGACTTATTTGATCAACTACAAGGCTCGTCTGTTTATTCAAAGACTGACTTACGTTCCGGGTATCATCAAATGCGGGTGAAAGAAGATGATATTCCAAAGACTGCTTTCAGAACACGTTACAGTCATTACGAGTTTATAGTCATGCCGTTTGGTTTAACTAATGCACCAGCTGTGTTCATGGACCTTATGAACCGAGTGTGTGGACCATACCTTGACAAGTTTGTCATTGTTTTCATTGATGACATACTTATTTACTCAAAGAATGACCAAGAACACGGTGAACATTTGAGAAAGGTGTTAGAAGTATTGAGGAAGGAAGAATTGTACGCTAAGTTTTCAAAGTGTGCATTTTGGTTGGAAGAAGTTCAATTCCTCGGTCACATAGTGAACAAAGAAGGTATTAAGGTGGATCCGGCAAAGATAGAAACTGTTGAAAAGTGGGAAACCCCGAAAACTCCGAAACACATACGCTAGTTTTTAGGACTAGCTGGTTACTACAGAAGGTTCATCCAAGACTTTTCCAGAATAGCAAAACCCTTGACTGCATTAACGCATAAAGGGAAGAAATTTGAATGGAAGGATGAACAAGAGAAAGCGTTTCAGTTATTGAAGAAAAAGCTAACTACGACACCTATATTGTCATTGCCTGAAGGGAATGATGATTTTGTGATTTATTGTGACGCATAAAAGCAAGGTCTCAGTTGTGTATTAATGCAACGAACGAAGGTGATTGCTTATGCGTCTAGACAATTGAAGATTCACGAACAAAATTATACGACGCATGATTTGGAATTAGGTGCGGTTGTTTTTGCATTAAAGACTTGGAGACACTACTTATATGGGGTCAAAAGTATTATATATACCGACCACAAAAGTCTTCAACACATATTTAATCAGAAACAACTGAATATGAGGCAGCGTAGGTGGATTGAATTGTTGAATGATTACGACTTTGAGATTCGTTACCACCCGGGGAAGGCAAATGTGGTAGCCGATGCCTTGAGCAGGAAGGACAGAGAACCCATTCGAGTAAAATCTATGAATATAATGATTCATAATAACCTTACTACTCAAATAAAGGAGGCGCAACAAGGAGTTTTAAAAGAGGGAAATTTAAAGGATGAAATACCCAAAGGATCGGAGAAGCATCTTAATATTCGGGAAGACGGAACCCGGTATAGGGCTGAAAGGATTTGGGTACCAAAATTTGGAGATATGAGAGAAATGGTACTTAGAGAAGCTCATAAAACCAGATACTCAATACATCCTGAAACGGAGAAGATGTACAAGGATCTCAAGAAACATTTTTGGTGGCCGGGTATGAAAGCCGATGTTGCTAAATACGTAGGAGAATGTTTGACGTGTTCTAAGGTCAAAGCTGAGCATCAGAAACCATCAGGTCTACTTCAACAACCCGAAATCCCGGAATGGAAATGGGAAAACATTACCATGGATTTCATCACTAAATTGCCAAGGACTGCAAGTGGTTTTGATACTATTTGGGTAATAGTTGATCGTCTCACCAAATCAGCACACTTCCTGCCAATAAGAGAAGATGATAAGATGGAGAAGTTAGCACGACTGTATTTGAAGGAAGTCATCTCCAGACATGGAATACCAATCTCTATTATCTCTGATAGGGATGGCAGATTTATTTCAAGATTCTGGCAGACATTACAGCAAGCATTAGGAACTCGTCTAGACATGAGTACTGCCTATCATCCACAAACTGATGGGCAGAGCGAAAGGACGATACAAACGCTTGAAGACATGCTACGAGCATGTCTTATTGATTTCGGAAACAGTTGGGATCGACATCTACCGTTAGCAGAATTTTCCTACAACAACAGCTACCATTCAAGCATTGAGATGGCGCCGTTTGAAGCACTTTATGGTAGAAAGTGTAGGTCTCCGATTTGTTGGAGTGAAGTGGGGGATAGACAGATTACGGGTCCGGAGATTATACAAGAAACTACCGAGAAGATCATCCAAATTCAACAACGGTTGAAAACCGCCCAAAGTCGACAAAAAAGCTACGCTGACATTAAAAGAAAAGATATAGAATTTGAAATTGGAGAGATGGTCATGCTTAAAGTTGCACCTTGGAAAGGCGTTGTTCGATTTGGTAAACGAGGGAAATTAAATCCAAGGTATATTGGACCATTCAAGATTATTGATCGTGTCGGACCAGTAGCTTACCGACTAGAGTTACCTCAACAACTCGCGGCTGTACATAACACTTTCCATGTCTCGAATTTGAAGAAATGTTTTGCTAAAGAAGATCTCACTATTCAGTTAGATGAAATCCAAATCAACAAAAAACTTCAATTCATCGAAGAACCCGTCGAAATAATGGATCGTGAGGTTAAAAGACTTAAGCAAAACAAGATACCAATTGTTAAGGTTCGATGGAATGCTCGTAGAGGACCCGAGTTCACCTGGGAGCGTGAAGATCAGATGAAGAAGAAATACCCGCATCTATTTCCAGAAGATTCGTCAACACCTTCAACAGCTTAAAATTTCGGGACGAAATTTATTTAACGGGTAGGTACTGTAGTGACCCGAACTTTTCCATGTTTATATATATTAATTGAGATTGATATTTACATGATTAAATGTTTCCAACATGTTAAGCAATCAAACTTGTTAAGACTTGATTAATTGAAATATGTTTCATATAGACAATTGACCACCCAAGTTGACCGGTGATTCACGAACGTTAAAACTTGTAAAAACTATATGATGACATATATATGGATATATATATAGTTAACATGATACTATGATAAGAAACATATCATTAAGTATATTAACAATGAACTACATATGTAAAAACAAGACTACTAACTTAATGATTTTTAAACGAGACATATATGTAACGATTATCGTTGTAAAGACATTTAATGTATATATATCATATTAAGAGATATTCATACATGATAATATCATGATAATATAATAATTTAAAATCTCATTTGATATTATAAACATTGGGTTAACAACATTTAACAAGATCGTTAACCTAAAGGTTTCAAAACAACACTTACATGTAACGACTAACGATGACTTAACGACTCAGTTAAAATGTATATACATGTAGTGTTTTAATATGTATTTATACAATTTTGAAAGACTTCAATACACTTATCAAAATACTTCTACTTAACAAAAATGCTTACAATTACATCCTCGTTCAGTTTCATCAACAATTCTACTCGTATGCACCCGTATTCGTACTCGTACAATACACAGCTTTTAGATGTATGCACTATTGGTATATACACTCCAATGATCAGCTCTTAGCAGCCCATGTGAGTCACCTAACACATGTGGGAACCATCATTTGGCAACTAGCATGAAATATCTCATAAAATTACAAAAATATGAGTAATCATTCATGACTTATTTACATGAAAACAAAATTACATATCCTTTATATCTAATCCATACACCAACGACCAAAAACACCTACAAACACTTTCATTCTTCAATTTTCTTCATCTAATTGATCTCTCTCAAGTTCTATCTTCAAGTTCTAAGTGTTCTTCATAAATTCCAAAAGTTCTAGTTTCATAAAATCAAGAATACTTTCAAGTTTGCTAGCTCACTTCCAATCTTGTAAGGTGATCATCCAACCTCAAGAAATCTTTGTTTCTTACAGTAGGTTATCATTCTAATACAAGGTAATAATCATATTCAAACTTTGGTTCAATTTCTATAACTATAACAATCTTATTTCAAGTGATGATCTTACTTGAACTTGTTTTCGTGTCATGATTCTGCTTCAAGAACTTCGAGCCATCCAAGGATCCATTGAAGCTAGATCCATTTTTCTCTTTTCCAGTAGGTTTATCCAAGGAACTTAAGGTAGTAATGATGTTCATAACATCATTCGATTCATACATATAAAGTTATCTTATTCGAAGGTTTAAACTTGTAATCACTAGAACATAGTTTAGTTAATTCTAAACTTGTTCGCAAACAAAAGTTAATCCTTCTAACTTGAGTTTTAAAATCAACTAAACACATGTTCTATATCTATATGATATGCTAACTTAATGATTTAAAACCTGGAAACACGAAAAACACCGTAAAACCGGATTTACGCCGTCGTAGTAACACCGCGGGCTGTTTTGGGTTAGTTAATTAAAAACTATGATAAACTTTGATTTAAAAGTTGTTATTCTGAGAAAATGATTTTTATTATGAACATGAAACTATATCCAAAAATTATGGTTAAACTCAAAGTGGAAGTATGTTTTCTAAAATGGTCATCTAGACGTCGTTCTTTCGACTGAAATGACTACCTTTACAAAAACGACTTGTAACTTATTTTTCCGACCATTAACCTATACTTTTTCTGTTTAGATTCATAAAATAGAGTTCAATATGAAACCATAGCTATTTGATTCACTCAAAACGGATTTAAAATGAAGAAGTTATGGGTAAAACAAGATTGGATAATTTTTCTCATTTTAGCTACGTGAAAATTGGTAACAAATCTATTCCAACCATAACTTAATCAACTTGTATTGTATATTATGTAATCTTGAGATACCATAGACACGTATACAATGTTTCGACCTATCATGTCGACACATCTATATATATTTCGGAACAACCATAGACACTCTATATGTGAATGTTGGAGTTAGCTATACAGGGTTGAGGTTGATTCCAAAATATAAATAGTTTGAGTTGTGATCAATACTGAGATACGTATACACTGGGTCGTGGATTGATTCAAGATAATATTTATTGATTTATTTCTGTACATCTAACTGTGGACAACTAGTTGTAGGTTACTAACGAGGACAGCTGACTTAATAAACTTAAAACATCAAAATATATTAAAAGTGTTGTAAATATATTCTGAACATACTTTGATATATATGTATATATTGTTATAGGTTCGTGAATCAACCAGTGGCCAAGTCTTACTTCCCGACGAAGTAAAAATCTGTGAAAGTGAGTTATAGTCCCACTTTTAAAATCTAATATTTTTGGGATGAGAATACATGCAGGTTTTATAAATGATTTACAAAATAGACACAAGTACGTGAAACTACATTCTATGGTTGAATTATCGAAATCGAATATGCCCCTTTTTATTAAGTCTGGTAATCTAAGAATTAGGGAACAGACACCCTAATTGACACGAATCCTAAAGATAGATCTATTGGGCCTAACAAACCCCATCCAAAGTACCGGATGATTTAGTACTTCGAAATTTATATCATATCCGAAGGGTGTCCCGGAATTATGGGGATATTCTTATATATGCATCTTGTTAATGTCGGTTACCAGGTGTTCACCATATGAATGATTTTTATCTCTATGTATGGGATGTGTATTGAAATATGAAATCTTGTGATCTATTATTATGATTTGATATATATAGGTTAAACCTATAACTCACCAACATTTTTGTTGACGTTTTAAGCATGTTTATTCTCAGGTGATTATTAAGAGCTTCCGCTGTCGCATACTTATATAAAGACGAGATTTGGAGTCCATGCTTGTATGATATTGTGTAAAAACTGCATTCAAGAAACTTATTTTGTTGTAACATATTTGTATTGTAAACCATTATGTAATGGTCGTGTGTAAACAGGATATTTTAGATTATCATTATTTGATAATCTACGTAAAGCTTTATAAAACCTTTATCTATGAAATAAAGGTTATGGTTTGTTTTAAAAATGAATGCAGTCTTTGAAAAACGTCTCATATAGAGGTCAAAACCTCGCAACGAAATCAATTAATATGGAACGTTTTTAATCAATAAGAACGGGACATTTCAGTATGTATATTGTAAATTGTACAAAACAGGGTAAAACAGCGCATTTTCAAAGACTGGCATTAAGTTCAGCAAAAGCTACTAATTTTGACGACAAGATGACAAATAAATGTGATGTAACAACAGACGGAATGAACAAATGATATGCACCATTTATCATTCAGCAAACAAACGCCAATATGTTTGGAAACTTTGGTAAAATTTAATCATTTCTACGCTAATCACCCTCAATAATTTAAATTGTTACTGATTTCTTGCAAATGAGGGCATTGCAAGATCTTAAGTGTGGGAAGGGGTTAAATTCTTTCGGATTTTTAAAATTTTTATCTTAAACACTTGGTTACCATTAAAAATACTAGTAACGTAGTAGTTGTATTAGAATCTAGTGCTCTCTGATAATAAAGAACAGCCCTAGTCTTATATACTGACTACCCAATTCTAGTAAAATTTTTCAAAATTTTCAATTAAATGAACTCAAAATCATGTTTATACATATTTATGAACGATAAAACTAGGTGTTAACACCGAAATTATTGTTACCTTGGAAAGGACATAAATTGAGAAACAAACCAAAATGTTAAAATTCATTTAAAATGGAATAGAGGACAATAAAAAGGAAAATAAAAGCCAAGTGTGGGAAAAATTACCAAGTAATCTTAAACATATGTCACATATTTCTGTAACAAATAATTGAAGATACTTTTGCTTTGGACTAAACTAAACTGTTTTACCCGATGAAAGAAAAGAAGAGATGGATATACACGATAAATCAATTCCATCGTTAAAAGGAAGTAAAGTCTTTCGAAAAAGAAACGCGCTTCTTGATTTAGGTCATGAAGTTGTCGTCTAGACCAGCTGTAGGTTGATGAAAAATCTAGAAAGGTCATCTCTAAAATCAGCAGAAAATCCACGGACCTCAGCATAAAATAGGGTCGCCAAGTGGTCAGATTTATCCTAACCATGAGAAGGATTTATCTCGTACAATGGGGGGCACCGTGTAAATTAGCTTGATAAGACTAATGAATCAGACCCCCAGAAAGGATAATCTCCTTAAAAGATCAAAAATCAGCTTTTAAGACTGATATTACTCAATCCTAGAGATTGACCTTAAAGATTGAGAATTACAAACTCATAGAATTCAATGATATCTAAACTCGAGCTTGAACGAGAAAATATTTTGATCAAATTATAAACCGATTTGTTTTCTGAAAACCCATTTTCAATGCGTTCATTACCATTGAACGTAAAATCCTAGGAATTCACCTGGAATTCATTAGGTCACCTGAACCAAATCGGGTGTCAACCGTAAGAACAGTGGTTGCATAGCATGGTCAAAGACAGGACCTTGTGCCAGACCGGAAAATTATAAGGGTGAGCTTTACTATTGCTCCTACAAAGGATAGTAATTACGTCCGACACGTTAAAGACCATATTCAAAAGCATGTCACGGGACATTGCCTTAACAGTTGCTTGTTCAACGCTTTCCTTTAAAAACGGACGGTAGTTTACCGAAAGGTAATATTCGGAACAAGTAAACTGGACGTGTTGCTTTCCCAATACAAGGTTAGCAAGTGGGTGACACAAAACCGCAAGTTTTGAGCTAAAATTTTCAAATCTGAAACCCACCAAACCCACAAAAATATTTTGCAAACACCGGTGAAGGGTTATTCCGGAAAACTTATCTAGGGTAAAAGCTAGATTTAATTTTCAAAAAAAAAAAAAAAAAAAGATCAAATGTTTTCATAAAGATCCAATTTCCTTAATGGATCTAAATTTTATAGTCATGTGGGACTGTAAACCACATCGTTACTACCATTGTTTATACCGTCGTATTGAAATCACTGATGTACAAAGTGTGAAGAATAAAGAAGTGATTCTAGTATTTCAAGACTATATTGCTTGAGGACAAGCAACGCTCAAGTGTGGGAATATTTGATAATGTTAAAAACGAACATATATTTCATAGCATTATCCCTCAAGAAAGACAAGCTTTTAGTTGCGATTGTTTTATTTACAAGTGATATTCGTTTAAATAATAAAAGGTGAAGACAAAAGACAGATTCGACGAATTGAAGACGCAAACGACCAAAAAGCTCAAAAGTACAAAATACAATCAAAGAGGTTCCAATTATTGATAAGAAACGTCTCAGAATTACAAGAGTACAAGATTCAAAACGCAAAGTACAAGATATTAAATTGTACGCAAGGACGTTTGAAAATCCGGAACCGGGACCAGAGTCAACTCTCAACGCTCGACGCAACGGACTAAAAATTACAAGTCAACTATGCACATGAATATAATATAATATATAATTAATTCTTAAAATTAATATATATATTATATTATATTATAAAACCGTCGGCATAAAAAAACAAAGACTTTTGAGCCTCCCCAGCTGGCCATGCGATCGCATGGCCTTGAAGGGCAAAGCCCATGCGATCGCATGAGCCCTTTTTCCAGGCCTGTCCTATAAAGTTCGCGAGTTTTGGACGCAAAAACACACATCTTTTTCTTCTCCTCATTCAACGTATAATATTTATATTTATATTTTAATTTTAATTTTAATTTTAATTTATAATAATAAGGGTGTGTTAGCGAATGTTGTAAGGGTGTAAGTCGAAATTCTGTCCGTGTAACGCTACGCTATTTTTAATCATTGTAAGTTATGTTCAACCTTTTTAATTTAATGTCTCGTAGCTAAGTTATTGTTATGCTTATTTAATCCGAAGTAATCATGATGTTGGGCTAAAAATATTAAAATTGGGTAATTGGGCTTTGTACCATAATTGGGGTTTGGACAAAAGAACGACACTTGTGGAAATTAGACTATGGGCTATTAATGGGCTTTATATTTGTTTAACTAAATGATAGTTTGTTAATGTTAATATAAAGATTTACAATTGGGCGTCCCTATAAATAACCATTTACACTCGATCGGACACGATGGGCGGGGTATTTATATGTACGAATAATCGTTCATTTAACCGAACACGGGAATGGATTAATAGCCACTAGAATTATTAAAACAGGGGTGAAATTATGTACAAGGACACTTGGCATAATTGATAACAAAGTATTAAAACCTTGAGTTACACTCAGTCGACATCCTGGTGTAATTATTAAACAAAGTATTAAAATCTTGTTACAGTTTAAGTCCCTAATTAGTTGGAATATTTAACTTCGGGTATAAGGATAATTTGACGAGGACACTCGCACTTTATATTTATGACTGATGGACTGTTATGGACAAAAACCAGACGGACATATTAAATAATCCAGGACAAAGGACAATTAACCCATGGGCATAAAACTAAAATCAACACGTCAAACATCATGATTACGGAAGTTTAAATAAGCATAATTCTTTTATTTCATATTTAATTTCCTTTATTTTATATTTAATTGCACTTCTAATTATCGCACTTTTATTTTTTATTATTGTATTTAATTGCACTTTTAATTATCGTACTTTTTAATTATCGCAAGTTTATTTTATCGCACTTTTATTTATCGCAATTTCATTATCGTTATTTACTTTACGCTTTAAATTAAGTCTTTTATTTATTTAATATTTTACATTTGGTTTTAACTGCGACTAAAGTTTTAAAATCGACAAACCGGTCATTAAACGGTAAAAACCCCCCTTTAAAATAATAATATTACTTATATATATATATTTGTATTTTTATAAATTAAACTAATATAGCGTTAAGCTTTGATTAAAAGATTCCCTGTGGAACGAACCGGACTTACTAAAAACTACACTACTGTACGATTAGGTACACTGCCTATAAGTGTTGTAGCAAGGTTTAAGTATATCCATTCAATAAATAAATAAATATCTTGTATAAAATTGTATCGTATTTAATAGTATTTCCTTGTAAAATATAAGCTATTTTATATACACCTCTGCGCATATCAGTGTGCTACTCTATCTTGTTATGTAAAATATCAGTATTGTATGGTATTGTATTATTTTGGTTTATTAATAATAAATGCATGGAATAATTATTTGTATTATTACTACTTCTTATTATTATTATTACATAATAATGTAGTAACTCGCTATAATTTTTCATAGTGGAATATTATTAGTATTTTAGTAGTTAATTCCTTGTACTAGCTATTATGTATTAACTTAACGGGTAGGTAATACCCTAGAAATAATTATAAAATGCTAATAAGAAGAAAAGGCTTTTATAATAATCGGTTCATATTATTAATATGCTACGATTAACTATTGACAACTCATTTTACCTATAATATTCTATATGATTAAATTATATCTGTTGTGTTTATTGAAGAAACATGTCTCAAATGTCGGATGCTGAGTTTGAGCAACTAGTCGAGAAACGTGTGAATGAAAGAATTGCTGCAGCCGAGGCAGCAAAAGCAACAGCCGAAGCAGCAGCCAAAGCAGCAGCCGTAAACACAAACTCACGAAACGGATGCTCATACAAAACTTTTCAAGGATGCAAACCACAGACGTTTAGTGGAACCGAGGGACCAGTCGGTCTAACCCGATGGTTTGAAAAGATGGAGTCCGTTTTCAAAATCAGTAATTGTACAAACGGAGACAAGTCAAAGTATGCTTCGTGCACGTTGCAAGATGGTGCAATTACTTGGTGGAACAATTATGCTAAAGCAGAAGGAATAGATACAGCATATGATATCTCTTGGGAAGAACTGAAAAAGATGCTAATCGAGGAGTACTGTCCTCGAAACGAGATCAGAAAAATGGAATCTGAGTTACGTAATCTGAAGGTTATTGGCGCGAATCTCAATAACTATGAAAAGCGTTTCATGAAACTAGCCTTGTTGTGTCCCGAATTGTGCCAAACAAGAAACGAAAGATAGAAATGTATATTGACGATTTATCGATCAATATCAAAGGAAATGTTACATCGTCCAAACCGAATACGATGCAGGAAGCCATGACAATGGCACAGCAACTCATGGACCAGATCACAGAGAGTTCTGTTAAGGCACCAATTACCGAAGTCAAGACAACTGAAGGAAAGAGGAAATGGGAAGACTATAAGGGCAAAAGTACTCACCTGAAGAAACAAGAAACTTTTAAAGGTAAACAAGATGGGGCAACTGCAAGTCCAAACTATAAGGGACCTCATCCGTTCTGCAAAAGATGTTACACACATCATGCAGGTTATTGCCAAGTGGTCTGTGATAAGTGCAACAAGAAAGGACATGTGGCGAAAGATTGTTATGCCACCGTTTCTGAAGTAAAGACAAAACTGACCGATGTCAAGAAATGTTTTGGATGCGGGAAGTCTGGTCACTTTATAAATCAATGCCCTGATAAGGAAAAGAACAAAGAACCCGCACGTGGGAGGGCATTTAATGTTAGTACCAGTGAAGCACGTGAGGATCCTAATCTTGTCACGGGTACGTTTACCGTTAATAATCAGCTAGCTTCTATTATGTTTGATACGGGTGCTGATAGAAGTTATATGTGTAAAGACTTTAGTTCTAAACTAAAATGTGCATCATTACCTCTAGATGATAAATATACTATTGAATTAGCTAATGGTAAACTGATAAAAGCCGATAAAATTTGCCATGGTTGCGAAATAAATCTCGCTGGTGAAACCTTCAAAATTGATTTGATACCCATAGAATTAGGAAGTTTTGATGTAATCGTTGGCATGGACTGGATGTCCAAAACAAGAGCGGAAGTTGTTTGCGCTGAGAAAGCAATCCGCATCCCTCGTAAGAATGAAATGTCATTAATGATTTATGGGGAGAAGAACAACTCAAAGCTGAACTTTATCAGCTGTATGAAGGCCCAGAAACTTATAAGAAAAGGTTGTTATGCTATTCTGGCACACGTAAAGAAGATCAATACTGAAGAAAGAAGCATTGATGATATGCCGGTTGTAAGAGAATATCCCGGAGTATTTCCAGAAGAATTACCGGGGCTACCTCCACACAGATGTGTAGAATTCCAGATTGATCTCATACCAGGAGCCGCACCTGTAGCCTGATCTCCATATAGACTTGCACCTTCAGAAATGCAAGAATTACAAGACCAGTTGCAAGAATTATCAGACCGTGGATTTATTCGTCCCAGTTTTTCACCTTGGGGTGCTCCTATTCTGTTCGTCAAGAAGAAGGATGGATCTATGAGAATGTGCATAGATTACCGAGAATTAAACAAATTAACGATCAAGAATCGGTACCCATTACCGAGGATTGATGATTTGTTTGATCAATTGCAAGGATCAAGTGTTTATTCCAAGATTGATCTACGCTCCGGATATCATCAGCTGAGAGTGAAGGAAGAAGATGTTCCTAAAACCGCGTTCAGAACCCGTTACGGTCACTATGAGTTTCTAGTCATGCCTTTTGGATTGACTAATGCTCCAGCAGTATTCATGGATCTAATGAATCGCATCTGTAGACCGTATTTAGACAAATTTGTCATTGTTTTTATCGATGACATATTGATTTACTCGAAGAACAAGGAAGAACATGAGCAACACTTAAGACTGGTACTGGAAGTACTCAAGAAAGAAGAACTGTACGCAAAATTTTCGAAGTGTGATTTCTGGTTACAAGAAGTACAATTTTTGGGCCATGTTGTCAGTAAACATGGAATTAAAGTTGACCCTACCAAGATCGAAGCCATTAGTAAATGGGAAACACCGAAGACTCCAACACAAATCCGCCAATTCTTAGGTCTTGCTGGTTACTACCGAAGATTCATTCAAGATTTCTCTAGAATCGCCAAACCCTTAACTGCATTGACTCAAAAGGGAAAGAAGTATGATTGGTCCAACGAACAGGAATCCTCATTCCAGTTATTAAAGAAGAAGTTAACATCTGCACCCATTTTGTCATTACCAGAAGGAAATGATGATTTCGTGATCTATTGTGACGCTTCGCGCCAAGGTTTAGGATGTGTATTTATGCAACGCACAAAAGTTATCGCATATGCCTCACGACAACTAAAAATTCATGAAAAGAACTATACGACGCATGATTTGGAACTTGGAGCAGTAGTTTTTGCACTTAAGATATGGAGACACTATCTATATGGCACCAAATGTACAGTGTACACCGACCATAAGAGTCTTCAGCATATTTTTGATCAAAAACAACTCAATATGAGGCAACGTCACTGGGTAGAGTTGTTAAACGATTACGATTGTGAAATCCGTTACCACCTCGGAAAAGCTAATGTTGTAGCTGATGCCCTAAGTCGAAAAGAAAGAGTAAAACCTCTTAGGGTCCGAGCTTTGAACATTACAATTCATACTGATCTCACAAAGCAAATTCAAGCAGCACAGTTAGAAGCTTTAAAAGAAGAAAATGAAAAAGGAGAAATGAGCAAAGGGTTAGAAAAACAACTTGATGTAAAAGCTGATGGAACCCTGTATTTTGCTGGTAGGATATGGGTACCAAAACATGGTAACCTAAGGCAACTAGTACTGGATGAAGCACACAAAACGAGGTACTCAATTCACCCAGGAAATGGGAAAATGTACCACGATCTCAAGAAGTTCTATTGGTGGCCTAATATGAAGACAGAAATTGCTACTTATGTAAGCAAATGTTTGACGTGTGCAAAGGTCAAAGCTGAGCACCAAAAGCCGTCAGGATTACTGCAACAACCAGAAATTCCGCAGTGGAAATGGGAAAGAATAACCATGGATTTCATTACGAAATTGCCAAGGACCGCAAGTAGTCATGATACTATTTGGGTGATAGTTGATCGTCTCACTAATCAGCTCACTTTTTACCAATAAAAGAGACAGACAGTATGGAGAAATTAGCACGCCTATATTTGAAGGAAGTAGTTTCCAGGCATGGTGTACCTATCTCCATCATATCTGATCGCGACACCCGATTCACATCACATTTTTGGCAGTCATTACAAAAAGCATTGGGAACTCGATTAGATATGAGCACCGCTTATCACCCACAGACAGATGGTCAAAGTGAAAGAACAATACAAACATTAGAAGACATGTTACGGGCATGCGTGATTGACTTTGGAACCAGTTGGGATCGACACTTACCGTTGGTAGAATTTTCATACAATAACAGCTATCATACGAGCATCAATGCAGTGCCATTTGAAGCACTTTACGGTAGAAAGTGCAGATCTCTTATCTGTTGGAGTGAAGTAGGAGAAAGACAACTTACTGGACCAGAAATTATTCACGAAACCACCGAAAAGATCATTCAAATACAACAGCGATTGAAAACGGCCATGAGTAGCCAAAAGAGTTATGCTGATGTAAGAAGAAAACCGCTAGAATTTCAAGTGGACGACAAAGTCATGTTGAAAGTGTCACCCTGGAAAGGCGTTGTACGATTCGGTAAACGAGGAAAGCTAAGTCCTAGGTACGTAGGACCCTTTGAAATCAAAGAAAGAGTTGAAACAGTTGCTTATCGATTAAAGCTACCGCAAGAACTTAGTAGTGTTCACAACACATTTCACGTGTCAAATTTGAAGAAATGTTTAGCTGAAGAGGATGTCGTAATTCCTCTTGACGAAATATGAATTAATGATAAACTCCATTTTGTCGAAGAACCTGTTGAAATCATGGACCATGAGGTCAAACAATTAAAACAAAGCAAAATACCGATAGTTAAGGTTCGTTGGAACGCTAGACGAGGACCCGAGTTTACTTGGGATCGTGAGGATCAAATGAAGCAAAAGTATCCACATTTGTTCACTGATATCACTCATGAAACAGGTACTACTCAAAATTTCGGGACGTAATTTTCTTTAACGGGGAGGTACTGTGATGACCCGAAAATTTTTGACTTATTTAAACCAATTCTCTATACGATTTATTATTTTAACACGTTAAACAAAGTCTGTTAGATTTAGTCTCAAAATTTTAGAACTGTTTCGTATATACAATTACCTTTGATTACTCTCGACGATTCATGAACAATTATATGTATGTATATATATATATATATATATATATATATATATATATATATATATATATATATATATACAAGTAAAAACGACTTTCCTACAGTAAAACACTATTTGCTACAGTAAAAATAACTTTGCTACAGTAAAACACTATTTGCTACAGTGAAACCGTATTTTGCTACAGTGCTACAGTGATTTGCTACATTAAACACTATTTGCTACAGTGAAACACTATTTGCTACAGTAACACTATTTGCTACAGTGAACACTATTTGATGTCGACGAACTAGCAAACAAAAACGGAAAAAAGCGGCCATGCGATCGCATGGCAAAAACACTGAAAACTCATGCGATCGCATGAGCTACAGTAAATCGAAAAGTAATATAAATATGCCAGTTTTCTCGACGAACAACACACATCTTTTTTTTCTTCTCCTGTAACATATTTATATTTATATTATAATTATAATTTTAAATTTAAGTTTAATAATAATAAGGTATATACGAGGGTGTTTTTAATTCGGGTTTCAAACCGCTTTAAGCTAAGGAAATATTGGGTATTATTCGGGGTATTGTTCTTGAATCCAAGGCCAACCATACAGTCGTCTACCATCATTACGTCTACGCAATTTGCCTACAATATTGAATCGCAATATTGAACTGTGAGTTTATAGTCTCCCTTTTTAAATACTTTAAATATTTTTGGGCTGAGAATACATGCAATTTATTTTAAACGCGATAAGACACAAGTACATACTAAATTCTACACTGAGTTAAACCGAAAATCCCTTAGCTTTGGTAACTAGTAGCTGCCAGTACATAGGATATGGACTGGTGGGCGCGAATAATTGTATATGGATCCATAGGGCTTGACATCCCCGTCCGAGCTAGAGCGCTAGCCTTTTAACGGACGTATGTTATTTGAGTTTAAGACACGTTGGTTTGCGTGTATTAAAACGAATGGGGTAATTATCACTATAGCATTAAGTTTAGTTACCAGGGTGCTCTGTTACGTAGAATCTATTGATAAACTTTTGATGAAATCTTGTGGTCTATCTTTATATATGTTTATGACTCGAGCAATTAAACCTATAACTCACCAACATTCGTGTTGACTTTTTAGCATGTTTTATTCTCAGGTCCTTAGACTGCTTCTGCTGTGATGTGCTTGTTGCCTGCATGGAGTATCTCATGCTTTGTACAAAGTTTATTGCATTCAAAATAAAACTGCATTGTGTAATAAATAATTGGACTGTGATGTCAACCTGTAAATTAAAGACTTATGTATTTTGGGGTTTTGCTTATACCTAAGCACTCGCCCACATGTTTATAACTTTCTATGTTTAGAAAGTCACTTATTTTAATGAATGCAATATTTTATCAAAACGTATCATATAGAGGTCAAAACCTCACTGTGGAATCAATGATTAACGTGCCGCGTCAATAGAGATTTTGACGGGTCGTTACATATATAATTTCGAACGAGAATATTTATGAAAATATCCTCAGAAATATCGAAGATATTGATGATGATATTTTGGAATTTCTAAGTTGATGGTTGATGAGGAAGATTTTCTGCAAGATTTTAACACGAGTACGAAGCAAGATATTCGTTGAAGGTTTCATCGGATCCAGAATTACCTGGATTCTTTGAATATATGGTATGGTCCTTGTATTTGTCCTTGGTCTCCTTCGTGGTTAGCTCAATCCGTTTTCCAGTTTCAACTTTTCTGAGCTTTTCCAACATACTATTCTTTATCATTAAACTTTCGATGATTAAGGTCGTTTACGGTTGTCTATGGTTTCTGCTGCTTCATTCAGCTTTTTCAACATTCAGAGTATTGATTTGTGACTGAGTGCTTTTCAGAATTTCAGAATGAGAGTTCATAATTCTAAGAGATAATTGTCATACATATAACTGTTGATGTAGATATGTTGTGAGTTTTCAAAGTACTGATTGCTGATTCCTGGTAATTGTTATGGCAGTTCTCGTTACAAGATGCGGATGAGTGCATGACGAGACTTCAATAGATAAATATAGTGATTTGTCGGAGGGATTTAAACTAAGGAGCGACAAGGTTGCTGGTACATTTGCTGGTAATGTGGTGGAGTATAAAAGAATCCTCCGGTATCAAAAGGGTAATTGTATATATCAGGATTATAGTAAGGCTACTTCGAATGAAAAGTCGAAGTTGACTTGCTGGAGCTGTGACAAAATTTGCTACTTTGAAAGGGATTACCAAGTTATTTTGGGTAATAACAATGTCAAAGAAGCTAGCACAGATACGTGTTAAACGTTTACTCAAGTTCTGAGTGTTTTTCAGGTGCATATCTATATGCATATATCTTTTCTTCCGTAGATGAAGTACGGTTGGTTCATCCTCTCGATTGAGGTATTTTCAAGAATCATGAAAGGTTTGAACGCAGATTGTAATCGCCAAGATATAAATGAGGTTTAAGATGAAATCAAGTGGTAAACTTGAAGAATTGTTTAGTTTCATATGTTATAATCAATATTTTAATTCATTTTAATTGTCCAATTGTTGGTAGTCCTTAGTTGATAGTCCACATTTAGCAATTCAACAATTCATATATAGTTTAATATATAATATTCGAATTAATTAATACGTATCGTGACCCGTGTACATGTCTCAGATTCGATCACAACTCAAACTATATATATTATTGTAGAATCAACCTCAACCCTGTATAGAGAACTCGATCATTTCTGCATATAGAGTGTCTATGGTTATTCCAAATAATATATATAGATGCGTCGATATGATATGTCAAAACCTTGTATACGTGTCCTGATATTTAAAGTGCGTAAAATAAATAGCAGTAATTAAATGACGATAAATAAAATTGCGATAATTAAAATTGCGATAAATAAACTGCGATAAATAAAATGTAATCAGTTAGCTAGGAACAGTTAGCTAGGAACAGTTAGCTAGGAACAGTTAGCGTGGATTCTTAACAAATTTCCTCATAGTTAATTTGTTTGTTTCTAACAAATTTTATTTTGTCAAATGTTTTCTTCATTATGCCACTTGTTGGATTCTGATAAATCAAAATCCAAATATGAAATGGGATGAATATGGTTATTCTGTGGTGATCGGATTTGTATATCGGTGAATGTAAGTAGGATAATAAACGACTGTTGAATCAGCTTCGAAGAATGTACATTGTAACTTATTAATGTGAAATCTAAATATTCCTCGGGTATTACCTACCCGTTAAAATATTTTCACAATTAACACTTTGTACGAAAGAATTTTTAGTTACAATCTTTATGAAAACATATATATATATTTTCTTCAGATGTAATCATGGATTTAATGAGTTAATATGATATTAAACTCATTTTATTTTCGGTTGGAACTAAAATGAATATTCTCTAAAACTTTAGAGATTACATAATCGCCATGTCGAACGAAAATAAAAGAGGTAGAACGATACGTAGAACGAAGATCATACTCGAAGTACAGATGGTGATATTGAGGCGTGTGATGTTGAGGCTTATGTTATTGGTGGTACTGGTGCCGATGTTGGTGGTACTGTTGGTGCCAGTGATGTTGCTGAAGCTGGTACGTTTTGCACCATATTCTCCAAATTTATTACTCGAGCGTGGAGCTCGTTGACTTCTTCCATTATTCTGGAATGATTGTCGGTTGGAACGAGCGGATGAATGAGGTTTAGAATTTTTAGATAAAATATAATCATGGCGAGATACTCTGGAAATGAGAGAGAAAATGGTGTCTCGAACAGGTTCGCCGGTAAACGCTTCAGGTTCATTGTCAAGAGGTGAATTCGGTTGGTGGAAGGGATCGCCTTCTTCGCGTTTCCATTGATTAAGTCGACTACGAACCCATCAGATGAATTGGGGATGACTGATTGGTTGATTCATTCTGGTTATATTGCTTTCGGAGTTCGAGTGGAAATTCATATCGGAATAGCTGTCGGAATAACTATCAGAATAGCTATCGGAATCTGAGGGACTCGAACTAGTTGAGGGATTCATCCCATACGATCAGATGAAGGATTTTTGATAAGAAATAGATTATAGGATGTAGATTAGTACCCTACAATACATAATTTACATATGCATATATATTACTAAAATCCCATAAGTTACGAAGGAATCTACGGAAGCTGTCAGGCAAAGGTAACAATAACAGATACGCTAAGATATGAATTAGCAGATTTGCTAAGATATGAGCTTTGTCTATACACTATATAGGCAATAGAGGCAGTAAGACGTGTCTAGACTTTAAGGATGATAAGTAAGTAATTTCTGACACGAAATGATAAGCAAAACTTTTGACATGCAGACACGGTCAAAGTCCAGACTCATTAATGCATCCTAACATCTATCAGTTAGACACGCTAATGCAAGACCTGGTTCGCTAAGACCACCGCTCTGATACCAACTAAAATGACCCGACCTAATCCATCTAGACGAAGTCTTCAACAGTTGGTCCCATTGCGAGGTTCTGACCTCTATATGCCATGAACGACTCCATAATATATGAGCAAATGCACAGCGGAAGATTTCTTTCATACCTGAGAATAAACATGCTTTCAAGTGTCAACCAAAAGGTTGGTGAGTTCATTAGTTTAACATAAATAAACATTTCCATCATTTTAATAGACCACAAGATTTTTATTTCTCATAAATATACGCCTCATGCATAGAGACAAAAAAATAATCATTCATATGGATTGAACACCTGGTAACCAACATTCACAATATGCATATAAGAATATCCCCATCATTCCGGGATCCTCTTTCGGACATGATATAATTTCGAAGTACTAAAGCATCTAGTACTTTGGATGGGGCTTGTTGGGCCCGATAGATCTATCTTTAGAGTTCGCGTCAATTAGGGTGTCTGTTCCCTAATTCTTAGATTACCAGACTTAATAAAAAGGGGCATATTCGATTTCTATAATTCAACCATAGAATGTAGTTTCACGTACTTGTGTCTATTTTGTAAATCATTTATAAAAATTGCGCATGTATTCTCAGCCCAAAAATATATAAAGGGTAAAAAGGCAAATGAAACTCACGCATATAAATATTGTAAAACAGTTAATAAAGCATTTGCATGTATTCTCAGCCCAAAAATGAAATGAGTAAAAAGGGATTAAATGAACTCACCATACTGTATTTTATAGTAAAAATACATATAATGTCATTGAACAAGTGCAAAGTTGGCCTCGGATTCACGAACCTATATTATTCATATACATATTAACACGTATACTTGTAATTGAATAAATCTATATATTATTATTAGTGATATAATTCTTTATATTAATAGTTATATCCAAAATATTAAATCTTGTTATGTTATATAGTTTATATATATTATATTTGTTTGTTAAAACTAGTAATTATAATAATACCAAAATATTATTTGTAATGGTAAAAATGATAATAATGATAATAAAAATATTAAAGTTAATAATTTTGTTAATAGTAATATTAATGATGGTTTTTAATTATAACTCTCATAATGATAATATCAGTAGTTTTTGGTAAACTGAATAATTTAATAATAATAGTAGTGAAAATAATAATTTTTGATATTAGTACTTAATACTTGATAATGATAATTATAACAATATTATTTCTAATGGTAATCTTTATATTAATACTTTTATTAATAAAAATTCCTAATTGTTTCTAATACTAATATTAATGATAATAATAATAATTCTAAAAATAACACTTTTATTACTATAGCTAATAAAAATAATTATAATACTAGTAATAATGACGATAATAATAATAATAATATTAATAGGGATAATACTATTAAGTTTTGAATCTTAGTTATAATACTTATAATAATATTGATAATGACATTTATAATATTAATATTTGTGATAACAATAATAATAACATAATTAATAATAATAATAATAATAAAAATAATGATAATAATAAAGTTACTACCTCACTAAGTAGTCTTTAAAAAAAAAAAAAGATGCCACCGGCAGGAATCGAACCTGAGACCTCCCGCTCCTCAATACTAATCTTAACCATCTGAGCTACCACTTATTTTCTGTTTTATGATACAACCTTATTTATTTAACCCATATTGCATATCCTTAACAGTTTTGGCCCAACTGTAATTTCATAAGCCTAATAATACATGAAGCTGTGTTCGGTTATAACCTGGGTTGCGAGAAAGAAAAAAAAATAGAAACGGATCAGCAACATATAAAAGTAGCTGCAGCGATTATACAGTTGGGGTTGTTAGAAGGATTTTGAATAGAAAAAGAAAAAATAGGTGGATTACAGTCGGGTGTTTAGCAAGTAAAAAACAAATGGGTTTGAATGCCCAACTTCTTAATATGATTGAAGTCCATTTACAGCCCATTAGGAGCCCGATTATCTTGGTTGTTGAATGGTGTCTTTGAACCTTGCCACGACAGAAAGAAATAGACAGAAAAATTCGCTGGTTCCCACAACATAAAGTGATGATACATGTCGGCATAAATTATACTTTGTCCCACTCGGCCCTTTTCTTCATGCAAATGTTTTCAAACCCCAACTTGTCACCTTTTTTTATAGTGGTAGGGTACCCGTGATTTATTGATTGAATCCAATGAATCTCCACATCGAATTCCATTATCCTTTGTAAGACCCACTACACACTAGTGGTTAGCATTTATATTTAAAAACATGATCCTTATTGTAGTATATTTAGTTCAATTAATGGGTTGGCTCTCGGGTAAATAACATGTAATACAAAATTGTGGCATCAACCTCTCGTTTCTTGTTCATCTTCATCATTATTTGCAGGTATTTACAACGATTGCAGCATCCGTAATATAGCAGTAGGATAGCTGCAGGTGTACGGGTTTCATGGCAATAGAAAAACAAGAAGAGGAAGGAAAATAATATATAGCGTTAGAGTGATGTTTCGTCTATATGATAAAAGGTGGTGTTTGATGGTTAGGTTTCATGAAAGAAAATGGTGGTGAGGGTTTGAGGTGATGGTTCGATAGTAGCAGTGATTGTTTTGGTTTTGAATGTAACAGAAACCAGAAGAAGAAGAATGAAATTTGTGGAGTGGCGGTTCCAGTGGTGTTCACGAATTCCATAGAAAAAAGAAGAGAGAAAAAACGATATAAGAGGGAGAGAGGAAGAAAGGAAATCACAAACAAAATAATGTGGTGATTAAATGGTTGATGATGTGGTGGGTTTGGTTCACGGTTGTAGTAGATGATCAATGTGGCGGTTCAAGAAAATAGAACAAGCAAGTTGAGTTGATTGACTTAAAGAGAAAATAGAAGTACTTACAAGAGGGTTTTGGCTAAAACAAATTAAAGCACAGAGGACAACGGTTTCTTTATTTATTTATCTGATTTTGTTCTTTTATTTTCTTCTCTTGAATTGCATTAATGAAGAGTTATATGGATGTTAAAAGGCATGTTTACAGCTAATGTGACTCGATTACGTTTGTTTGATAGCTTGATTTGCTCGACACAGATTATTCGTTTAGTACAAAAATAAATAAAAAAATAAAAGGTGAAAATGACTTCTAACAAATCGTACTAATCGATTGGGATATTTAACAAATTATGAGATTCAGACAAAAATCAAATACAGTTTTTGATAGATGCCTGCAACTGAAAATTAGATGTTAATTGGTACGTATGATTTATTTAATAATTGATAATTATAATTATAGTAATCTAAATACAAATAATAATAATAATAATAATAATAATAATAATAATAATAATAAAAATTTTAATGGAGTTGATAAATATAATATTATTAATGGTAATTGTAATATTAATACAAATTATATTATTATTGATACTAATATTAGTAATAATAACATTTATATATATATATATCAAATTTTATTTATTTATATATATTTTATATCAAAAATAATAGTGTTAATCATAGAAATATTACTGTTAATATTAATGAAAGTCAAAATAACATTATTATAATGTTTATGTTTTAAATTTGTAATTTCATTTAATATTACAATTTATTAGTTATGTAATAACATACAATTATTATTTAATATTTATACATTACAATATATATATACATATTTATTTACAAATAATTGTTCGTGAATTGTCGGTAATGGTCGAAGGGTAATTGAATATATGAACATAGTTCCAAAATTTTCGAGACTTAACATTATAGACTTTGTTTATTGTGTCGAAATCAAATAAAGATCAAGTTTAAATTTGGTCAGAAATTCTCGGGTCGTCACACTAAATAACTAGATTAAGTAGGTATTTGACTTGTAAAACATGATATATGTTAAGTCACTGTTTATTTAGTCATTTATTCAAATACAGTTCAATATTGCACTTAAATGATATAACGTAACAAGCAATCACATAACTCATGGTAAGCTAGCTAATATCAAAGTATTACTTGGCACTCAACAAATATGATTTAAGAGAATTATCATCATGTAGAGATATGTTAACTTGACTATGTATAATATTAACTAGTTAAAATTTTTGATGTTTCATAGTTAACAATTTGAAGTGTTATATTGGATCGTGAGTATAAAAACATCCACGCATAATTTTTCAACATGTTAATAAATCATAAGCATGTAAGCACATAAGCATGATGAAAAATATATGGCATGTTAGATGTAGCAAACATTAAGCACAATGCCCTCACAAATAAGATTCAATTAGCAAGTTAATGAGCCTAAAGTGAGTATTATAACAACTAACAAGGTGATTTTAGCCAACATTGGTTCGAAAGAGATAACTCAAGTTGTCAAGCATGAAGATCATATGAGCATGCGAGTATGACAAGTAGATTTGCACATATACGAACACATAAGCATACAAATATGGCATGTAGATGTTGCACACATACTTATATAAGTAATTAACACATATATGGGACATATAAGAGATAAAGATTACGCAGTTTACACCTAGTGTATAATGAGCGGAAGCCTAGAGTGTAAAGCATACCATAAAGTATTTCAAGTATATTTCAAACTTATCATCCATGAATTCAAAGAACTTGTCACAATGAAAATGGTTAATTGGATCAATAACCAAGTCATTAATATTTTATTCTCATGCTTCTTAGCAAATAATGTATTGCAAACTTTTACCATTTCACATACATGATCAAGCAAGTATGTCCTAAGTCTATCAAAATTTTCAAGATGCAAAGATATAACCTTTTCATGTATCTTCGATTAATCCTTAAAGCTACTCGGACGTCTATTTAGACCTAGTTAGGTTTTCCTTTCTAAAGAGTATCCTAGAGACGTACCTACCTTTAGAGTCACACATACACCTTTGAGTGATAATCTAGCAGTTATTTCCATAAGTGTGTCTAATGCCTTAGCACTTATCTAAAAGGTTAGTGAAACTTTTTATTTTACTTGTTTGTTCTAGGTGTTAGTTTGACGCAAACCTAATTCTAGTTTAGAAAATAAGAGCATGAATTATTCTTAAAGCTTTCTAAGCTCGAAGATTTAGAATCATCCGTCCTAATATGTGTAAGTGTTTTTTTAGACATTTTAACAACTTAACAAGCGCTTATGCGTTTAACTAACAATTTTTATTAATGACTACTACTCTAGCAATTTAGACAAGAATAATAACATTTTCTTTTTGTAATTTAGGTATGAGCCTAGAGTGAGTTCTTTCATCATGAATATATCTCCTTAAGCATAGATGATGGAAATATATACAACCACTAAGACTATAAAGTTGCACTTTGAAAATCTATAATATACCTAGAAAACGAAGAACCCACACTTCAAATCTAATTTGACTCCTACTGTTATCTCCTAAGATTTGTTTAACATGATTCTCTTTGCTATCATTGTTTATCAAATATTTACTTTGTTGTAGCAAACTAATGAGAATGATCTTTTTAACACTTTAGCTCACTTAGTGATCATCATATATTACTTTTAGGTAGATCTCTAATGATTAGTTTCATGGTCGTGTGATCTAATTTTATATGCCATCAAATTAAAAACATTTATTGATGCAACACACATATTGACATGTTCTTATCTTTTCACTAATTTCACTTGCAAGCATATAAGACATTCTTCCTAATTGTATGCATAACATGTTTCTACTTTCAAATAAGTTGTGACCTAACTAGCATGTTAAGATATATGCACATAGCAAGCTAAAACTCAAGTAGCACATTTACTTGCAAGAGATGTTACCACTACCGATAATGGTACATCAAATATGTCCATCACGTCATCATGTTCTTTGTGCTCGGGGTGACATATTTATCATGGACATGTGTTTTGAGTACTTGTGATTACATCGTCTTCCACCACACTTGTTAACAACCTACAACTTGTTAGAAAAACAAAACGTGGTACCCAATGTTTGTTGGGTCCGGGGTTGTTAGCATTAAATACTCTCGCCCTAACACATTTTAGTACCTTACTCAAACACTAGAGTTTATCCTTTTCGACATGTTTATATTATAAGATTTGATAAACCAAGTTCATGTCTTGAGTGAGAATAATTTATCGTGTACACTTATAGTTGTTTGGGAATCACTATCATTTATATAAACAAGGGTTATTTGATGACAATAAATAGCTTTACATTTAGCAAATGTTTAGATCTTTCCAATAAACAATGTAAAACTAATGTTATAACCAATTTACAAATAATCAACATCTAAAAGTATTAAATCATGGCCGATCTTAAAATTGCAAAAGCACATTTTGATCAGAGCCTATGTGGTCGATCCACGGTTGACCGTAGGCTTGACCGCAGACTAGTTTGGAACTATTTTGAGTTTTATGAAGTGTGTTTTCGAAAAGCATGTGATAGGTTTACTCAAGGTGTCTTTTATAGCCAAGTATTGGTTTATCATTTGGAATTTTTGACTTTAAAAATCACTTTTACTATATCACCACTCTTTATCATTTTTGAAGAAACGTAATTCTTTTTCTTTTTCAAAATAGTCACAAGCTAGTGATTTTTGGTTTCAAGTTATAATTTCCCCTAAGTGACTTTTTGTTCGAGAACACTTATTTAGATGCTTAGAGTCTAATCATAGATATTATATCTATCACTTAAGGCTCTAAGTTGTGTGACAACCTAAGTATTCTAGTATGTAAGATCAACTCATTAAGCACACATAAAGCAATAATTCATATCATTTTTCATGCAAGGATTCAAGGCACAAGTAATTTCAATTATCACATACGTTGCATTGACCTAAGTTTCATGGCAAGTTTCAAGGTGCTTCTATTGTGTACTTATAATTGTGATTTTGTCTCAACCCCACATTTTTCTTTACATACTTAAATGGAATCGGGTGTGATTTTACAAAAATTTGAACAGAACACGATCCCATAGTGGGATGGTTGAGATCCCATAGTGGGATTATATAATTTTTTTTAAAGAATATTTCTTTGTTCAAGTTTTTCATTTTAATAAATTTTTTGTTAATTCACAACATTTAGAGTACACAATCTTTATTCACCTATTAATTTATGGATTCTTACTAAAAGCAAGCAAGCTTACCTCACCATGTAAATGGTGGTATTTTTCCTCAATGTAATGGATGTAAGTTTGAGCATTCGTGTTCCTTTCTTTACTCTCACTATCGTGCTGTCATAGAAGGCAAGTTTCATCATGCTCACCATCATTCCATGTTCCATTTGTATTTGATGTAGCTTGAGTTGCCATGACACTTTTCCTTTGAGGTTCTTCTTGAGACCCATCATCAATTTTTCAAACCCATACTTGACCCTTGTAGTGTTGAGAACTTTGTATACACAAACTCCCCATTTCAATAAAGTTCCATGGATCAAGATTCCCCCAAAGTATGAAAAGTTTAGTTCCAAGACCTTTTAACTCGGGTTTTTGCACAAAATAATTTTTGACATAAGCAAAAACGTTTTTAGAGCAAAGATTCAAGCAACCGATCTGATACCAATTGTAGGAACTAGAGAGGGGGGTGAATAGTTCCAAAAATCGATTTGTTAAAACTTTTCCGGTTTAGGATATCCTACGGCCGTCCGTAGATGCCACCGTGGATGTTGTGTTCAACAATGATGTTGTTTTCAAGTCCAAGGAACTAGTTTTAACAAAATAGTATGCTTGTGTTTGTTCGACTATATATGAAATGAAGTAAAGTGCACAAACATAAGAATTTATAGTGGTTCGGGTGGATGTTAACTAATCCACCTTAATCCACTCCCCAATTCTATGAATTGAGAGTTTTCTTCACTATGATACCCCAAACCCGGTGGAGTGTCCGGATACGACACTAGCTCCTCGATAAGCCGCTACTTATGAACCCTTACATCCCTTTGAAAAATTCACAATCACCAAAAGCTCTTACCACAAGATCCTAATGCTCTAACCTAGTGAAATCACAACTACCTTCTAGATCCCTTTAAGAAGATAGCTCACAAGTAAACTTATAGCTAAACTTACAATCACTCATAGTTCTTCAATAGGTCATACCAACCTTACTTAGATCAAACTTGTCTTTTCATTGGACAAGTATTACTTTCCAATGAAATTAATCAACTTCCTAGATCCCTTTAAGGAAGTTGAATCATTAAGTAAGATAGGTGTTTCCTATCGCAAGAACCATTTAACTTCCTTAACCCCTCCAATGAAGTATCTCACAATGTAAACTTAGAGATACAAATGTTAAGCATAAAGTTTACATTATAATTCTACTTAGTGTAAGTAGAAACTATTTTTTTCTCTTATAATCTCTCCATAGATTTGTGCTTGAGGCTTTGGAGATAAGTTGATATGACTTTGAAAGTATGTTGGAAAGAGGTGATCTTCAATTGTCTTCAAGCCTTGTTTAAATAGGCAAAATGGAATTGCAATGAACTAGCACAACTAGCCAATACTTCCATGGTACTTGGAAGCATTCTTCAAATAAGGATGGCATATTTTCCTTGGTTTTCCATTATCATAATCTTGCTCATCCAAAAGAGGTAATTGCATACTTTAATCAATAAGTCATGCATGCTTCAAGGTCACATGAATTTGTCTTTGGATGATCAAATGAAGAAAGTATTTTATAGTAGTTTAATTACCAATACCAAATATGGAAAATGCTGAAATTTTCTATCCACCATTAACCTTATACTTTGGATGTATTCATTGATGGGGACATGGACTTGCAAATGAGGAAAGCATCTTATCTTGAGACTTTTGTCATTGATTCCAAAAGAGGTAAATGATGAAATTTGTTCCATAACAAGTAGAAACCATCCAAACTTCTTATTGAAAGTCTTCCATTCATTTATCAACATTTGGTTGCAAGCATATGCTTTCATTGGTTACTTTCAACACTCCAAACTTCATAACCCATGACTTTAACCATTTGTCTTTTCTTTGATGGAAGTATCTAGCTCTTTAGAACCTTGTTGCATCTTCATTGAACTAGTTTGAATCTAGTTGGAACTTAATGATCCTTGTTACAACCTTGACTAGCTTGAACTAATTACATTTACATACATACAATGGTACTTAAAACTAATGGGAGAGCACCTCTTTAATTGAGACTTTAATGACCATTATTAGTACGTTTAAATGACATTATGTAATAGGATAAAAAGATATAACACTTGTGTATTTAATCTTATTTCAAGTTAAATTGTCATTAAGATGTCATTAGGTGTGATTAATCAAGATTAACATCTTTTGGTTCAAAACACGTTTGAAAACAAAGAAGACAACTATTATAAGTATGTTTAAAAAGTTTTTGTAAATTATAGATGCCTCAAAGTGGTATATCTTAAAGTGGATGAATTTTGCTACAGAGAAAACTGCGGTCGAACTGCGGTCGACCGTGTACTTGACCGCATAACATAAATTTGAAAAAGATTGCAGCCGTTGGTACAGGGCATCCACGGTCAGACCCACGGTCGACCGTGGTGCAGCCGCATAGCAAATTTACCAAGTTTAATTATTTATGTATTGGTCTTTTGCTAGAGATAGTGTAGGCTTATTGTGATGACCCGGAAAATTTTGACTTATTTTAAACCAAATCTTTATATGATTTAATATTTTCGTCATGATAAGAAATGAATTCTAACAAGTTTTAAAACTTTTGTAAATGAGTTTTATATAATGGTTGACCACCCTGTTTGTCTAACGATTCACGAACGTTATAACTTGTGATAATTATATAATTGTGTATATATATATATATATATATATATACGGAAACATGCGAATAATATTTATATACTAAATGATAAAAATTTACTATTGAATGATGCAATTTCAAATTAATTTTTTTACGTATATGATCGTTTTATTTTTATGATGTAAATTTTTTAATTTATAAGAAGAAACGCAATTAAATCAAAGATGTACAAGCTGTAAAGCACAACGTACAATAATGTAACTTAAATAGTTGAATCGGCATTAATTCATTTACTATTCATATGAATAGTAAATGAAACGAAATTAATTAATTTACTATTCACATGAAAGCGACATGATAGAAATTATTAATTATAAGTTACATAATATACCCTTAAAGTATTTGAGAAATACGACTTTTTAAATATTTACGATTCAAATTTGATTCAAAATTATTATTATATTATTATATTTTCTTTCATTATTATTATATTTATTATATTATTATAATTAAATTAATATTATATTATATATCTTTGTTCAGTCAAAAACTAGGAAAACACATATTACGCGTACAAACTTTATAAAAGAACCTTTTTACAACTAATTTTATAAAGCTTAAGACCAAAACAGATATATATGTATTCAAATATAAAAAGTAGAATTTTTACTCATACTTTTACCCGTCAATTATTAGCAATAAGAGTACGAAATACCGGTCCGTAAAAACTGTCGGCAAATATTATTGAATTCTAATTCACACGTTTTATTTTTTATATTATTATATTATTTTAATATTATTATATTATTACTTTATTATATTATTATATTATATTATTATACTATATATATGACTCGATTCAGTTTCTGCAATCGATCATTTTACACATACATACATATATATTACTCCATAAGATCTTATCATTATTATTATTTTATTATTATTATTTTATTATTATTATTATTATTATTATTATTATTATTATTATTATTATTATTATTATTATTATTATTATTAAGATTATTAAGATTATTATTATTATTATTATTAATCTTATATAATTATTTATATTAGTTATGTATACACAAAATACTACGACGAAGTTCTGCTCAAATGATTTCAAACCGAGTTTTCAAATAAGTCAAAGCTAAGGAAATTATGGGTTATAGCTATGGAGGTTATGGGTAATGTTCGTGGGTATTGTTCGCAAGTCAAACCTAGTGTTTATCATCTCCGTTGCGTCTACGTACTTTCCTGCAATATTGAATCACAATATTGATACGTGAGCATTCATATCTTACCTTTTATATATTAATAGTGTATCCATGTCTAGTGCTCGAGTATATATGTTTATGCATGCTTGTATACTAATTTTCGTCGTTAGATAGTTTTATGATGAATCACGAATTTAATACATACACTACTGATATAAGGTATATGATATGCATGTTATTGGAAAGCTGGCGAAAAATTAATAACTTTTCATTTAGGAATCGCGTGATTTCGATGAACGAATTAAAAGTTATGGTCAACTGAATTATGATTAACGTTAATTGAAATTGCTTTTGAATCTGAAATTAATATTTAACCAACTTGTTTATAAGATTAATAAATTGGATTTTTGGATACTACTAGTCGAGTAAATGAATTCTTATATAAGACACGTCTCGTTTTGTTAAACTATTGTCAAAATTGACTTTTTGAGATGACTTTTGTTAACTTTTGCATGTCGGTCTCGAGCATTAGGATTGTGATACACTATGACCTGACCTAGCTTGTTAGACATGTATTGACCAACATATGTTCTCTAGGTTGAGATCTATGGTTATTTTGCATTCCGAGTTTCGGTCACATTTCGGTAAATGACCTTATGTGCTGCTAAGGTGAGTTTATAGATCCCTTTTTTAATTGCTTTTGCAATCTATATTTTTGGGCTGAGAATACATGCACTTTATTTTAAACGCAATGGATACAAGTACATACTAAATTCTACACTGAGTTTGAACCGAAAATCCCTTAGCTTTGGTAACTAGTAACTGCCAGTTATAAGAACTGGTGGGCGTGAGTAGTTGTATATGGATCCATAGGGCTTGACATCCCCGTTCGTTCCAGGTATAGAGACCCTAGCCTGAACTATAAAGCGGACGTATGCTATTTGAGTTTAGTACACGCTGGTTTGCGTGTATTGTACATGTTGGTTGCATGTATGTTAAAACAGGGGTACTTATTATATATACGTTAAGTTTAGTTACCAGGGTGCTCAATCTTGTAGAATATTTTGATAAACATTTCTGGATGAAACAACTGAAATCTTGTGATCCACCTTTATATACAGATTATGCGCAACATTAAAACTATGAACTCACCAACCTTTGTGTTGACACTTTTAAGCATGTTTATTCTCAGGTTCCTAGAAGTCTTCCGCTGTTTGCTTATACGTTATACAAGCTATGTGCATGGAGTCATACATGCTTTATTCATGAAAACTTTGCATTCACAAAATCATCACCATGTATCTTATTTTGACTGCATTGTCAACGGATGTAGTATTGTAAACTATTATTTACGGTGAATGTCTATATGTAGAAATCATCAGATGTCAAAAACCTTGGAATTAGATATTCATTTATGGTGTGCCTTTTCAAGAGAATGCAATGTTTTCAAAACGTATCACGTAGAGTTCAGTACCTCACTGTGAAATCGATGAATGATGTATTTGTCCAAATGGATTTGGACGGGTCATCACACTTATGAACTCATGTCGTCTTACATATGATTAAGCACTTATCTCTTTTGTGTCAACATCAAAACAAAGTGATTAACTTATGAACATTATGATTGGAATCTTAACCAACAAATTTGATAAGTTTTGCAAACAAGAAGTTATCAAAAGGCAATTCACAACAGCATACACTCCTCAACAAAATGGAGTGGCAAAGCGAATGGACAGAACCTTGTTAGATAGAATGAGGGCGATGTTGGCAACTGCAAGCTTGGGGAAATCATTCTGGGCAGAAATGGTCAGTACTGCCTGTTACGTTATAAATCGGTCACCGTCAACTGCAATTGAGTTGAAATCGCCGATGGAGATGTGGACTGGAAAATCAGTTGATTATTCAAACCTTCATATATTTGGAAGTAATGTGTACACAATGTACAATTCTCAAGAAATGACAAAGTTGAATCCGAAGTCCAGAAAGTGTTTATTCTTGGGGTATGCTGATGGAGTTAAGGGGTATCGCTTGTGGGACCCCACTGCCCACAAAGTAGTCATCGGCAGAGATGTTGTCTTTACGGAAGACAAAGATCTTAAAGATTTTAGCACTTCAAAAGAATCTACACCGATACATGTTGGAAATGAATTTTATAGAGATTCTTCTGAAACAATACCAGAGTACGAGGAAAATCAAGAAGTCGTTTATGAAGCTCCAACGAATCGTACTTCTAATCGGGAATGAAAACGTCCAGGGTGGCACTCAGATTATATTATGGAAAGCAATGTTGTATATTGTCTTCTAACAGAGGAAGGAGAGCCAACAACTATTCGCGAGGTACTGAATCATTCAGATGCATCTCAGTGGATGACAGCTATGCAGGAAGAAATTGAAGCTCTTCATAAAAATAAAACATGGAAACTTGTTCCATTGCTGAAAAGTAGAAAACCTATTGGAAATAAATGGGTGTATAAGATCAAGCGAAATGACGATGATCAAGTGGAGCGGTATCGTGCAAGACTGGTGGTTAAAGGATATGCTCAGAAAGAAGGCACGGACTTTAATGAAATATTTTCTCCTGTGATTCGACTTACAACAATTCGAGTAGTTCTAGCGATGTGTGCTACATTTGATTTGCATCTAGAGTAGCTAGATGTGAAAACTGCATTTCTTCATGAAAATCTTGAAGAAGAAATTTATATGCTTCAACCATAAGGTTTTGAACTACAAGGAAAAAAGAACTTGGTTTGCAGGTTAAAGAAATATCTGTATGGTCTCAAACAGGCATCGAGATGTTGGTACAAGAGATTTGATTCTTTCATAATGAGCCTTGAATATAACAGACTTTATGCAGACCCTTGTGCATATTTCAAGAGGTTTGGGGACAATGATTTTGTCATTTTGTTGTTATATGTAGACGACATGTTGGTTGCAGGCCCCAACAAAGATCGTATTATTAAGCTAAAGGCTCAATTGGCAAGGGAGTTTGAAATGAAAGACTTGGGTGCCACAAATAAGATTTTAGGGATGCAAATTCACCGAGACAGAGATAATAGGAAGATTTGGCTTTCTCAAAAGAATTATTTGAGGAAAATCTTGGAGCGTTTCAATATGCAAGATAGTAAGCCAATCTCAACCCCACTTCCTACTAATCTCAAGTTATCCTCCATTATGTGTCCTAGCAGTGAATACGAGAGGAAGGAGATTTCTCACATACCGTATGCATCAGCAGTGGGAAGTTTAATGTTCGCAATGATATGTACAAGACCAGACATTGCACATGCAGTGGGAGTAGTTAGTCGGTACATGGCAAATCCTGGTAAAGAGCATTGGGATGCGGTAAAGAGGATCTTAAAATACATTAAGGGTACTTTGGATGTTGCATTATGTTATGGGGAACCGGAATTTATTATCAAAGGGTATGTTGATTCAGATTATGCAGGTGATATGGATAAAAGTAAATCTACCACTGCATATGTTTTTACACTTTGTGGTGGAACAGTAAGCTGGGTTTCAAAACTGCAGTCAGTTGTGGTGACATCAACAACAAAAGCAGAATATGTAGCAGCTACTCACGCTACTAAAGAGGCAGTATGGTTGAAGATGTTGTTGGAGGAACTCAGGCACAAACAAGAGAATATCACTCTATTTTGTGACAACCAGAGTGTCTTGCATCTTGCAAGGAATCTAGCATTTCATTCAAAGACAAAGTATATACGAGTTCAGTATCACTTCGTTCGTGAGAAAGTGGAAGAAGGAACCGTGGATGTGCAGAAAATTCATACTGACGACAATGTGGCCGATTTTCTAACAAAGTCAATCAACCGTGACAAGTTTATTTGGTGCCGTTCCTCATGCGGCCTAGCGGAAATGTAAGCAACATCATTGGCAAGGAAGGATTATCGTGTGAAGATTGATGGAGCTTCAATCGAATCTTCAAGTGGGAGATTGTTGAAATAAAAATATAAATGGTTGTTGGTAGATGTTGTTGGTGGATGTAGTTGGTAAAATAAGTGGATGGTTGTTGGTGAGTTGTAGGTAAGACTTTTCATTACCTAACTTGCCTAACTCTCACCAAATCCCAATCCTTACTACTATAAATAGAGCCATAAGCAAGCATTCAAATCATCCCAAAACACATTCTTCTTCTTATATTCTAAGAGTGTAATAGAGAGTTTGAGTTTAGTCTCCTAATTACAAGAGATATAAGGATTAGTAATTATCCTTGTAATTAGAGAGAAGTTGTAATTCCTATTATTCTTATTAGTGAAACGTTTCTTTCCTTGCCCGTGGTTTTTACCCTATTGGGGTTTTCCACGTTAAATCTCGGTGTTCCTTTATTATCGTTTTCATATCATTATTAGTGGTTTGCTATAATTCTGTGTCACTTTTCTAAACACCTTGGTGATTTAAAGTTTTCAGAATAATAATTTTCCAGAAAATTACAATCATGTTTACAAGCATACAATAACTAATTCTCTGTAATATATAACGAAAGCATTTAAACCTAAAACAATTACCAAGTTAGATCCAAATATATATATTATACAGTTAATAATTAAATACAAAGAAGTAACATAATTGTACCTCTCTTTGAACCATGAATTGATGGATAAACATTTCTTTGAAAATCCAAGTTTAATAGAGAGAAACCTACGATTAAAAGTATAACCGTCTTTAAGGTTGATCCACTAAATTTTAAGCAACGTCAATTGAATGCTAGTCAGTGAATACTTATTTAAACAAATAATCAACAATTTAATCAATCAATTCTACGTTTAAAACAAAACAACGATTGCTTTATTTTTTGTGTCTATTCTTGCGATATCAAAATCCCATGTAATAAAAGCCAAGTAAAACAACTACAGATATATGTTTCAGATGTCAACAAGTGACCGAAACATGCAAAATAGTGTAATGAATTAATCATCCTACATCGACCAAATGTATAATTGGTTGGTGGCTTATAAGTCAAGGTGTTCTCTTATTCCTTCAATCTAGGTTTTGCGAGCGAGTTCTACTCTTAGGCTTGTGGCTTGATTATGAACCTAGTATGTGGTAAGTTCATATCAATTGCTATCAGAGCTTGTCCCATATTTCAAGGTCCCGACACCTTGGAGTGGTGGTCTATAGAGTGGTGACTTGGACCAAGTGAGAGGTGCCAACAGTGACTTATATAATCGTGATTAATGTAGTCGTGATCAACGAGGCTTCGGAGTGGTGGCTTGGACCCGTTGGGATGGTGCCAACCGTGACCAACATAGCCACTACCAACATAGCTGTGACCAACGAGGAAGTTGGTCTTTAAGGGTGGGTATTGTAATGAATTAATCATCCCACATTGGCCAAATGTAAAATTTGTTAGTGGTTTATAAGTCTAGGTGTTCCCTCCTCCTACAATATAGCTTTTGAGAGTGATTTCTATAGTTGGGTTTATGGCTAGTCCGACCTAACTTCCTGATTCGTTAATGGGTTAGTTCCGGGTATTCGTCGATTCATCCCAAGATGATCATGACAAATGGTATTTTTAATCATCCCGCATCAGTCAAATGTAGAATTTGTTGGTGGTTTATAACTCAAGGTGTTCCCACCTCTTTGGAGTGGTGACCTACGGAGTGGTGGCTTGGACCTGAGAAGGTGTCAACCTTGCTCAACATAGACACGACCAACTTAGTTTTGACCAACGAGGACGTTGATCTTTAAATGTGGGTTATTGAAACGAATCAATCATCCCACATCGGCCAAATGTAGAATTAGTTGGTGGATTATAAGTCAAGGTGTTCTCTCCCCCTTTAAGCTAGCTTTTGAGAATGAGTTCTACACTTGAACTTATTACTAGTCTGAGCTCAGCTTCAGTTCATCTCAGAATGAGATTTCAGGTTTTTTCTAATTTATTCCAAGAAAAACCTGACAAATAGTAAGTGGATTTTATAAAAGGCACAATGAAGAATTAAAATAATCATATTTTGACTAGATTTTCTGCCTCATGAGAAGAAAAAGAGGTTTTTCTGATTTATTCCAAGAAAAACCTGACAAATAGTAAGTGGATTTTATAAAAGGCATAAAGAAGAATTAAAATAATCATATTTTTGACTAGATTTTTTGCCTCATGAGAAGAAAAAGAGTTGCCCGTGTACTTCACGTTTAATTAATTAGTTAAAATCGTAAAAGGCTTAATCGTATTGCATTTGAGTAATTATTTGGTATGCTTAATTAATATAATTAAGTAACATATAACTAATGATTAAGTAAGTTCAAATTGTTTAATTCGAACTCTTATTTTAATCATCACTACTCGTTATATATATATATATATATATATATATATATATATATATATATATATATATATATATATATATATATATATATATATATATATATATATGGGGCTAGGGGTGTTCATCGGTTCGATTTTCGGTTTTTCGGTTTATTCGGTTCGGTTTTTTCGGTTTTGAAATTCTAAAAATTAAAACCAAAAACTAAACCGAAACCAAATTCAAATATCAAAACCAAAACCAAAACCGAACTGAAAACCAAATTTGAATTCGGTTCGGTTTCGGTTAAAACCAAATTAACTTTCACATTGTTATAAAATATCTAGATTGTGTTATAAAATATCTAGATTGGATGTTAATTTTATTATTATTATATTTCTTGCATAGTAATATTTTATACTATAAATAGACATGTATGGTAACCATTTAAGGTGCACCATTTCTCTTGAAATATCAATATCAATATTTCTTCTCTCCTTCTTCCCTCTTTTTCTCTCTTTGTTCTTATAACCATTAAAGGTAGTTATAAGCCTACTGAATTATAACACGTTATCAGCACGAAAAGCTTAGTGTAATTAAAAGATATCTCAAACGATCACGAATCACTAATCAAGGTATGAAATTATTAATAATTTTCAGACTCGAATATATCAAATTTTGGACTACTAACATTTATATTTATGTTATTTAAGTTATATATGGTCGGTTATACCACCTGAATTATATTTCTGTAATCTAACTTTTACTAACTTCACTAACATTTATATTTATGTTATTTAAGTTATATATGGTCGGTTATACCACCTGAATTATATTTCTGTAATCTAACTTTTACTAACTTCACTAACATTTATATTTATGTTATTTAAGTTATATATGATCGGTTATACCACCTGAATTATATTTTCTGTAATCTAACTTTTACTAACTTCACTAACATTTATATTTATGTTATTTAAGTTATATATGGTCGGTTATACCACCTGAATTATATTTCTGTAATCTAACTTTTACTAACTTCACTAACATTTATATTTATGTTATTTAAGTTATATATGGTCGGTTATACCACCTGAATTATATTTTCTGTAATCTAACTCTTATTAACTTCACTAACATTTATATTTATGTTAATAAGACCTCATGATTGTACGCAACACGTCATTTGACAACACGGTACTTTATGTACGCAACACGTCATTTGACAACACGGTACCATGGGTCGAGATTAATTCCGATCAATACGAATACGACGGGGTCTTTATATGTTATCTAACATTTATGATTACTTATGCAATTAATCATTATTTATTTCATGCATACTAATGTTTATTCTTAAATTTATAATTTTAAAAGTTAAAATAAAAAAATAGTTTGTATTTTTATTAAAAGTAAATCTTAAAAGTTAAAATAAGAAAAAGTAGTTTGTAATTTTATTAAAAGTAAATCTTAAAAGTTAAAATACAAAAGGTAGTTTGTATTTTTATTAAAAGTAAATCTTAAAAGTTAAAATAAGAAAAAGTAGTTTGTATTTTTATTAAAAGTATATCTTAAAAGTTAAAGTAAGAAAAAAAAGGGGATGGTAAAATGGAATAGTTTTTTGTCAAAAATGAAGTATTGAAAATGAAGTGGTCTCCTTCTATAACTAAAAAAAAATATATACTTTTATCAAATGAATTTTTTTGTGGCCGACAATTTCAAACACGAGTCCGTGTTTAGTTTATCAAGAATATCTCTTGCTTTGGTGAAAGGTCACGATCACGATATCAGGTGTTGTGAAAGAATTAAAAAATTGGTCAAGTGGCCTTTTAAAAACTAGAAAAAAAAATTTAAACAAAAAGTTTTTTTTATATATTTATAATTTACGGGTAACGTAAAAAAAGGAAGTTTTTAAAAAAAAAAAAACAAAGAAAGTGTTTAAATGAGTTTTACAGAAAGGGGGAAAGCAAAGTAAAAAAAAAAAACTTTTTTCCAAACAAAGGTAAATGAAAGTAGGACTTAATACAAGAAAAAAGTAAACATCTCCTAGACGTGATAAAATCTATCAATGATAAGTATTAGACTTGATGAGCTAAATGTGACAAAAATGTTTCAACATGTCTTATGTTAATTTTCTAAAATAAGTTATTATTATTCCGAGTTTAACACATATACATATGTTAATTAAAAATAACCTTTTTGTTCTTATGTAGTGTTGGGTTGCAATTTTGGTTGTATGCCATAATTCCATCCAGTAGAGTGACAATAGAAAACTTTTGATGATAATCAATAAAAAACTTTTTTCCAAACTTGTCAAATGTTTTGTTAAAAACGTGACCGTTGAAAAAAGGAGGTTGAATAATAAAACTTAAAAAACAAATTATTTTTTTAAGAGTGTGCATCAAAATGGCCCGTTTAATAATGGGGAGTAAAAATATAGTCAAATTGTTTCAACGAAGGGTTCAATTGGATGTTTCTTAAAAAAAAATCCGCGGGTACGGGTGATGGATCCAATGGATCCGCATCCACGACCCGCGGGTGCTATCCCTAATTGTGACAAGTACAAATCAACTAAAAGTCTAAAAAATAAATGCTCTTATAGGGACCAAATGTTCACAATAATTGCCTAAGCTAGATATGAAACAAATAGTTCATAAAAAAAAAAAAAGGTCGTTGTGCGTTTTCGGAATGATAGCCGAAATACACTTACAAAAGTAGGTCAGCCGTCAATTCTTTATGGCCATATCAACGTAGATCAATAAAATCATTTATGGTTTTGATAAAAGATTAATTAAAAATTAATTATTTTTTGGTCTTGGATTCTCGGTAACAAAAGCAAAGGTTGTTTTTGGTTGCCACAACAAACAAGACAGAGGTTGTTGACTTTTGTTGTTAAACATGGCACAAGTGAACAATAACAATAGATTATTGTTTTTGAAAAGAATAATGATGCGTTAATTTTATTGTATAAAATAAAATTAAAGAAAATGGTTTTCATTGATGACTATGAACAAACGCAAACAAAGTGTTTGTGGTATTTGGTGATTAAAAAAAAAAGTGCATCTAAAGCTTCTACTGAAAATAATATGCATCTAAAGCTTCTACTGAAAATTAATGTGCAAGGTACAACGTATAACTATATGGTCAAATTCATTTGAGCCTTCGGAGTCACAAGTATATGATGTATATATATATTACTCAATTAACAAAATAGTAAATCTAAATTAATTCATATGAATAGTAAAACGAAATTAATTAATTTACTATTCACATAAAAAAGCGCATATGATAAAAAGCGCATCGCATATGGTAAGCGCATATGATAAAAAGCGAATATGATGAAAAGCACAACGCATATGATGAAAATCGCATATGATTAAAAGCGCATATGGTGAAAAACACAGCGCATATGATTAAAAGCGTATATGGTGAAAAGGATATATGATATAAAAAAAACACATATGGTGATTTATAAAAAAAAAAACAAAAACACATATGGTGATTAATGGAAAGCACATATGGTGATTAATGAAAAGTATATTGTGAAAAAGAATCACAAATGTTTCTTGAAAGAATTCAAGGTAAGATATATGAACCAATTCATCCATCATGTGAACCATTTTGATATTTCATGGTTCTAATAGACGCATCTAGCGGATGGTCTCATATTTGTATGTTATCAAGCCGTAATATGGCATTTGCAAAGTTTCTTGCACAAATTATTAAATTGAGAACACATTATTCTGATTACACCATTAAAAGGATGAGACTTGATAATGCTGGTGAGTTAACATCTCAAGCATTTAATGATCATTATATATCTACAGGGATTGTTGTTGAACATCCAGTTGCTCATGTGCATACACAAAATTGGTTTAGCTGAATCAATAGATAAACGCTTACAGCTAATAACTAGATAATTGATAATGAGTACAAATCTCTCAATATTTATATGTGGACATGTAAATTTACATGCTGCGACATTAATTCGCATTATACCATGTGGAAGTCGTAAATATTTTCACTTAATACTTGATTTTGGCCAAGAGCCAAATATTTTCTACCTTAAAACATTGGTTGTGCAGTGTATGTTCCAATTGTATCACCACAACACAATAAAATGGTTCTTCAAAGAAAGATGATAATATATTTTGGATATAAAACATCTTCAATCATAAGATATATTGAACCCATGATGGGTGATGTTTTTACAGCACGTTTTGCTGATTGTCATTTTAATAAAACATTGTTCCCTAGATTAGGGGGAGAAATAAAAATAAAAAATAAAATGATGCTTCATGATGTGAACATCAATTAAGGTATATTGAACTCGCACAAAAGAATGTGAAACGAAAGTTCAAAAATAATGCATATGCAAGAACTTGCAAATTAATTACTTTATGCATTTACAGATATAAAAAAGTGACTAAATCATATATACCAGCGATAAATGCTCCAGCTCGAACTGAAATTCCAAAAGCTGGCAATAATTTCACTGTTGAGTCTTTGCCACGCATCAAACGTGGAAGATCAATTGGTTCCGAAGATAAAAATCCTCGAAAAAGAAAATCAGCTGATAATGAGGTAAGAGAAAGTGTTCAAGAAGAACCACAAATCAATATTCCTTCTGCAGAGGATATTGATAAATGTAAATACTAAAATTGCGATAAATTATGCAATATTATGGAACCGAAATGAAACTAAAATCTCTATGAGATATTTTCATATAATGTTACAATGACATCATGAATAAAGATGATGATCTGGAACTAAAATCTGTCATTGAATATACAAAATGGACATGATTGAGCTCAATGGAAAGGAGCAATAAGAGCTGAATTAGAATCGCTCGATAAAAGAAAAGTTTTTGGATCAATCGTTATCACTTTTAAAGATGTGAAACGTATGGGATACAAATGAATTTTTATCCGAAAAGAAATGTGCAAATGAAGTTACAAGGCAAAACTAGACTTGTAACTCAATATTTCCCACAAAGACCAGAAATGAATTAGGAGGAAAAATTATCCTCCTGTAATGGATACAATTACTTATTAGATACTTAATCAACCTGGTAGTTATTTAAATGCATCTCATGAATGTTGTTACTACTTATCTGTATGGATCACTTAATAGTGATATATATGAATATACCTAAAGGGTTAAGGTATCATAAGCATCTAATGTAAAACCCAAGGGAATATATTCCATTAAATCACAAAGATTTCTAAGTGGGTTTATACAAACGGGACGTATGTGGTATAACCGATTAAATGACTACTTGATAAAAAAAGGGTATAAATCTAAACTTATTTTGCACGTATGTTTTATAAAAACGATGTTCGGATATGAGATCGTAGTTGTTTATGTCAATGTTCTTAACATCATATGAACAAATAAAGAGATCTATGAAATCATTCAACTTCTAAAGAATTATTTTGAAATAAAAAATCTTGAAAAAACCAAGTATTACCTTGGATTGCAAATTGAGCATATGCCTAATGGTCTACTTGTACATCAAACAACTTATACTGAAAAGATTTTAAAACATTTTTTAAAGATAAAACCAATTGGTTGTTAGATCACTCAATATTGACACTGATCCATTTCATCCCCAAGAAGATCATGAAGA